>NC_049198.1:31176660-31228770 GCF_009769625.2 Cygnus olor
AATTTTTTTTTTCCTGACATGTAGAACTTGGCAGAGCTGTTCCACTTAATGAAAGGTTACTGATATTGTTCCTTTTCTCCAAAATGTATTGCCACATTTCCCATTTAAAAATATGTTTGCAGTCATCTAAAACATCTATATGTTTCTACATGTTAATGTGTTATTTTCTATGGCGTATTTCAAATCTGTCTTTTGACCCTCCCCAAATATGGCTATAATCAAGAGAAATCTCAGAACTATTTTTGACTACCCTCTCCTAATTTGGAAAATTACTTGTAACTGCAAATACATATATAAAAATATATTTGTAAACTCATTTAATAATCTATATTGACAAGACCATATTCTTCACACTAGCATTTCAATCTTTCATCTTTTCTTTGGAAGCACATTAATTGCTTTTAAAACTTCAAATTACAATATTTAGAATTTTTCCGTTGTGGCAGAGATGCGGTAAGACTGTCTCTGACGTTTACTGAATGTAATGGAAAGATTTCCCTGGGTATCAGAGGGTTTGAATCACAGAATCATAGAATTATTAAAGCTGGAAAAGACCTCCAAGAACATCTGGTCCAACCATCCCCTTACCACCAAACTCATCCACTAAACCATGCCCCAAGCACCAAGTACAACCTCTCCTCAAACACCCCTAGGAACCGTGATTCCAGCACTCCCTAGGCAACCTGTTCCAATGCCGGACTACTATTTCTGGGAAGAAATGTCTCCTAATTTACAACCTAAACCTCCCCTGGTGCAACTTGAGGTGATTAACTATCACTAGTTATCTGCAAGAGTTCAGTCCCCAGATCCCCACACCTTCCTTTCAGGTAGTTGTAGAGAGCAATAAGGTCTCCCCTGAGCCTCCTCTTCTCCAGACTAAACAACCACAGTTCCCTCAGCCACTCCTCATAGGACTTGTGTTCCAGGCCCTTCATCATCTTCGTAGCCTTTCTCTGGACATGCTCCAGGGCCTCGATGTCCTTCTTGTACTGCAGTACAACATTCTTGTACTAGTGGGGTGGGGATTCTTCTGCTCCCTGTTCTAGAATTCCATGTTGGGAGGCTGAGTACTCCAAGGATTAGTGGTCTGGCTAGTAAAGACAGATGTAAAGAAGGCATTAAGAACCTCAGATTTTTCCTTATCCTCAGGAATCATGTTCCTCCCTTCATCCAGTAAAGGATGAAGATTCTCCTTGCCCCTCCTCTTACCATTAATATATTTGTAGGAATATTTATTGTTATCCTTAACCATAGCGGCCAGGTTGAGCTCATGCTGGGCTTTAGCCTTCCTGATTTTTATTCTGCATATGCTGGCAACTTCCTTGTACTCTCCCCTAGTTGCCTGCCCCTTCTTCCACTGCACATAAACTCTCTTTTTCTCCTGGACACTCAGCAAAATTTCCCTGTTCAGCAATGCTGGTTCAACTTACTGCACATGGGGACAGCTTGCTCCTGTGCCTTTAAGACTTCCTTCTTGAGGAGCGTCTAGCCTTCCTGGACCCCTCTGCCCTTCAGGACTGACTCCCAAGGGACCTTTCCTACCAGTGTCCTGAACAATTCAAAGTCTGCCCTCTGGCACTCCATGGTAGCAGTTTTACTGACCCCCCCCTCCTGACTTTACCAAGAATAGAGAACTCTACTATGAAATGGTCACTCTGCCCAAGACAACTCCCTGCCACCACATCTCCCACCAATCCTTCTCTTTTTGTGAACAGCAGGTCTAGTGGGGCACCCCCTTTGGTAGTCTCACTAACCAGCTGAGTCAGGAAGCTGTCTTCCACGCACTCCAGGAACCTTCTGGACTGCTTCCTCGGCACTGTATTGTATTTCCAGCATAAATCCAGGAAGTTTAAGTCCTCCATGAGAACAAGCACTAACAATTGAGTGACTTCCACTAGCTGCTTATAGAACACCTCATTCATCTCTTCATCCTGGTTTGGTGGTCTATAACAGACCCCCACCAGGATGGCCACCTTGTTTGCCAACACCATGATTCTTATCCATAGGGACTCTACCTTACCATTCCCAACCCCAAGCTCAACAACATCAAAACACTCTCTAATACAGAGAGCCACACCACCACCCCTCCTTAGTTGCCTGTCCCTTCTAAAGAGCTTGTAGACAGCCATTATAGCACTCCAGTCGTGGGAGTGGTCCCACCAAGTTTCAGTGATGGCAACTAGGTCATAGTTTACGTGCCACATAATGATTTCCAGCTCCTCCTGTTTGTTGTTCATGTTGCATGAATTAGTGTAGTTGCACTTCATTTGCACCATTGCCCTCACCCCAAACCCTGGGACTGCTCCCCCAGGCTCATTTCTGTAGAGCCTCATTTCAACCCCGTTCCCCTTCATACCTAGATTAAAGCCCCGTCAATTAGCCCTGTGAGCTCCTGGGCTAGAATCCGTTTTCCCCTTTGAGACAGTTGGGACCCATCTGCAGCCATCAGGCCAGGTGCCAAGTAAACATCCTCATGATCAAACCCCCAAATTCCTGTGATGGCATGAGCCTCTCAGCCACATATTGATAATCTGGGCTTTCCAGGTCTGCTCGGTATCCCTTCTCACAACTGAAGGAATAGAGGAAAACATCACCTGCACTTCCACTCCATCCAGTAACTGCCCCAACACCCTCAAGCCCCTTTTGATAGCCTTCAGGCTTCTCTCAGCAATTTCATCACTGCGAGCCTGAATGATCACTAAGGGGTAATAACTGGAGGGGTGAACAAGGCTAGGAAGTTTCCTGGTAATGTCCCTGTCCACAGGCACACAGCAGACGAGTAGGCCAATGGTAGGGTCTGGCCACATATGGGGTACTCTGTTCCCCACAGAAGGGAGTTGCCTACAACAATTACCCTTCTTTCCTTCTTGGTGGAGGAAGTCTTGAGGCATGGAGTCAACTTCCCTGCTCTAGACAACCTCCTGTATGGACCTTCCCCCACATCCTCACCACCCTGTCCCTTGAGCTCCAGGACATAAAACCTGTGTAAAGGCACCTGGGGAGGTGAGGTGGGTAGGCAGGGGGCTTGCCTGCGATGTTGAGCAGGAACCTGTTTCCATTCCTCTCCATCTTTCAGGTCCCTTCCCTCTGCCCAACAGTGACAGGGCAGGGGGTCTATCACTATTTGGGGTGTATCACCCTGGTGCCTTTCTCTCAGGCATGGCAGGGAGTTACTCTATGAGTCTAACTCCTACTCACACTCCCTGATAGTCCTTAATATCTCCACCTCTTCCTTGAGCTCTGCCACCAGGCTGATCAGATCCTCCACCTGCTTGCATCTCACGCAGGCAGTATCTCTGTCAGCCTCCATTGGTAGCAGCAGGCTCAGGTACTCCCTGCAGACACAGTTCTAAACAGTCAAAAATAATTAAAAAACAATTCACTATTTCACAGCCATGACAGAAATCTCTGTCCAAATGTTTTTCAATTGTTTCATTATTAAAGCCTAAAATCATTGTACCTACCTTCCCGAGTGATAAACCGATCATTCATCTAATATTATTTCCTTCTAATGCTTTATTCAATGATAAATCATTCAGAATAAAATTTTTAATTTAACATCTCACTTGTTTCTGTAAGTGATGCTAAAAAACTTATACTATTACGTAGCATTTTTAACTTTATTTGTTTCTTCTGATAAACTTCTATTTGATTGTGCATAATCTTGCCTTGTTATCCAGAGAAAGGATTACATAATGCTTTCTGCTTGACTCATTAAAAACTGGTTATTGCAAAACTTGTAGTTTTAGTATTCTGAAGCTAAACAAAATGTGAAGTGATTACATTAAGAACAGAGGAGACAGAAGATGATATGGTAATAAAATATCCTTAAACTCAGAGAATTATACCATCATAGAATATCCACAGTTGGAATGGACCTGCAAGGATCATCAAGTTCAACTCTGATTTCTATTTATTCATGAGGAATTCCTGAGGGCAGCTTTCACTATATATTCACAGAGTCACATAGAAACACAGCATGGTTGAGGTTGGAAGGGACCTCTGAAAATATCTATTCCAAGCCCCCTGCCAAGCAGGATCCTCTAGAACACACTGCACAAGATGGCATCCAGATGGATTTTGAGTATCTCCAGAGAAGGAGACTCTACAACATCTCTGGGCAATATGTGAGCATGTATTTACACCTGTGCATACTTGTGTGGGTTAACATATAATGTATACTTGTTACTTCATCTAAAAAAAGGTGACTTCATGTCATAAGATGGACATAGAATATAACCAGATATATTAAAGTCATATAAATAGAGAAGTATAGGCACATATACAGAACTGTAATAAAAGACATCACATTCTACTGTGATAAACTAACAGAACTTCCATCCCTCAAAACGGATAGCAAATGAAGACTGAAATATAATAATGTTGATAATAAGTAATTTATTTCATCTCATACTATCATAATTTTCTTCTTATTCAAACAAATGTGCTACTTTTAATTACGACAATTTCATTTTGTTTGTTTGTTTTGTTTGTTTGTTTGTTTGTTTTCATGTTGTAGCTTATTTTTTCCATGAGGTTATTTTATGACCAGGAGGAACTTGTTTTTAATGAGCTGAATTTGAGTCTATTTGAGTGGAAATGACTGTAGGAAATGGAGATATTTCAAAGTACATCTGTGATAACGATAAAAAATTGTCTTATGTGTCTTGTTGATGGTACAGAAAGTTTATATAGAAATAACTGCAGATACATAAAAGTACTGTATACCTTTTCAGTGTAAATAGTGTATAAAAGAAAATCATTTGCAGATAAGATTTGGAAAAAGATCAAGTCTGTATGGTGAGATAAGTTGCACAATATTACCTTGTGTCTCTGTACCAAAAAAGAGCCCAAAGTCAAAAAATTTAAGATTGGATTATAAATGCCTTGAAAATATATTGTATGTGTAGATCAGATGACTTGTTTCTTTGAAGTCACTTAGCTGTGTTTTACTTTATAAATACTTTACAGTATTTTACTTTCTTTCATGCATGGATATTCTAAGTGTATAAAATTATTTTCGCATTTAAAAAAATATATATGAAGACAATTAAGGTTTGTTCTGGGTCTGTCTGGGATGGAGTTAACTTTCCCTGCAGCAGCCCCTACAGTGCTGTGCTTTGCAATTGTAACTAGAACAGCACTGGTATCACATCAGTGTTGTGTCTACTGCTGAGCAATATTGGCACCACGTCAGGACTCCCTCCAAGCCCACAAGAGCCAGCAGGCTGGGGGTGGGCAAGTGATGGGGAGGGGACATCACCAGGGCAGCTGACTTAAACTGACCAAAGGAATATTCCATGCCATATGATGTCACACTCAGCAATAAAAGGTGGGAAAGGGGAAGGGGGGTGGGGGCGGCTCTCGTTGTGGAAGCATCTGTCCTCCCGAACAACCGCTACATGTATTGAAGCCCTGCTTCCCAGGACATGGCTGAACATGGCTCATTGATGGGAAGTAGAGAGTAACTGCTCTTCTCTCTCTGCGCTTCCATGCAGCCTATCCTTTTTTTTTTTTTCTTTCCTTTTTTTTTTTTTTTTTCAATTTTTTCCCCTCTCCCTTTTCCCTTTAATTAAATCATTTTTATCTCAAACCTTGAGCTCTTTGTGTTGTATTTTTTCCCCCTTCCTCTTTGAAGAAGGGGAATGAAAGAGTGGCCGTGGTGGAACTCAGCTGCCCACCCGAGTAAAACCACCACAAGGTTGCAAGCAGAATTCAGTACCAAAAAGTGAAAAAAGCCCACAGTTCACATACAACACAAGTATATGGTTTGTTATTACAGTAGAATATGAAAACAGGAAACAATCAGAAGACACAAATGGAATTAACAAACCTTGTGATCTTCCATATTGATTTTTACTCACTTTTTTTCCTTTTCACACTTGAATTTTAGGGTATATACAAATATATTTTAACAGAATGTGAATTACTCTCTCAAAAAAATACAACATAGTATCATATTTTAAAAAATATTTCAAATAAAGAATCCAGAAGCCCCTTTACATTAAAAAAAAAAAAAAAAAAGAGAGAGAGAGAGAGAAAATGAATAATTTCAATATAATCAGATACTAGCAGAAAAGTGAAAAATATACCAGATGCTAATACACCGGGAAATCACAGCTAGTTAAGTATCTATCACAAGACGAGTATCTGCCACACTATGGAAATATTGTTGAAATATAACCACAATCAAATGTAATGTTCATCATAAAAGACTTATTTACATACTGTTTTCTCTGATAATTCTGTACCAATAGGTAAATAGATGGGATACCTATGGACATCAGCAAATAGTATCAGCCTTCTTAGTCTCTTCAAGGACATGGGATTTCCTCTTTAAAGTTTTCAGCTGATAAATATTTATGATTTTGTTATCAAATTATATAAAAGGTTACACAGGCAGGATGCAAAAAACTTCATGGTTGAAATCAGTGATTTCTGTATGTGTAGAACACTAATAAAAATTTCTGGAATAGTACCTGTTTACAAGTATCTGTAAACAAGTAGAAGAATAACACTAAAGTACAGCTCTACCATCTTAATTTTCATAACTCTTAAGCCATAACATACTGCATAGATCTAAAGCAATGCCATGTAATATTGAATACTGCCATTCAATATTACTGAATATAGCTGAGCTTGTATTCAGAGTTGCTAAGGAATTAAATGAGACTGTTGCTAAGGTGAAATAATATCTGAAAATTCCTGACATATATTGTCCAAAGGTTTGTATAGTCTGATCTTCCATTCTGGCTTAGTGTGACTAGACACTGAAAATGTGTCAATGAAAACCATATAAATGGCATCAGTGGTGTGAATACATGCATACTGTTGCTAAGGACTGATGCTGTTGCCAGGTGAAAATGGCCTGTATTAACCTGCCACAAATATCTAAATATGTTGATAGAAGTGTGCTGTTATGAGATAGGAGAAACGTCTTGGAAAATTGGATGACCTATTATTTCTTATCCCCCACATAACGGTGAAGTGACTTTGGTTACTCTGCACGAAAGCACTAACCCATAAAAATATCAGTAAAGTACCTGATAATGATAGCACTATTAAATGAACATTGTGTTCCAGAGAACATAAATATCAATCAGAACCTACCAAATCATTACTGAGGAATATAACTGAAGTCAGCTGATAGCCCCACATGCAGTTCAGACTAGCAAAGATAGATGATCTTTGCCCTTTTACCTTTGAAATGGATTCTTTCAAACTGTTCTTTCTTCTTTAATATTGTGAAATTTGAATACCATTATCTCAAAAGCAACTAAGGATATGCTTCAAGTAAAATAATGAAATAGGCACTTTGAATGCAGATAAACAGTTTCTTTAATTGCTGTGTGTCACATATGGAACAACTATTTTTTCTTAGCTGCTAGTCAAATTGCAGCCTGATGCCTTTCTTGCAATTTGCATGATATTGCCAATAATGCTTTGTAGTATAATCTTGCTTTGAAAATATTGTCAGTCTTAGACATTTCAGGTAGGTGTTCCTTGTTTATAAATTAAATAGAAAAAGGAGACCAGAAGCAACTATTACACAGAAATATCCACTCAGGCAGTCTTGAAGAACAATTGCAGTATACTGATTTGACAAAGATTGTTGCAATACACTACCAGTATACATACATACATATATATATATATATATATTATTTTGTTTACTTTTGTTGAGTGAAATGCATTGACCTTCATGATGCAACAGAAAAATCAGTTGCATTGAGATAAAATTACAAATTTAAAGAAAAAAAGTTTACAAATGGGAACAGATTGGCCAGATTATAGTATATAGCTGCAGGGAAGTTTTCCCTTCCTCAGGACCCTTATTTGAAACCATTCTACCAAGTCTTACCCCGTCCAAGGCAGCTTTGTACTTGCTTTTGCCAGGCCTTGACACTTGTAAAAACTTACTTAAGAGTATGATCTCTATAAAACATCTGCCTTTTCTACCCAAATTTAGAAGTAACTGTTCAAGTTACAAAAGCTAAGAAAGCACATGACTGCTCTTGTGTTGTGGAAGCTTATGTCTGTATGCTTAGATTTGATTGACACATTATTTCTTCTCTGTACCCCAATCTATTTTCTGCCTCACTAAGCTTACAAAACTCTGCATAAATTCTCCCTCTCAGCTTGTTCTGTAATCCTATGAACACACTGTCTTCCTGTTCATTCCTTCAGCCAGTAAGTGCCAGCTGTTGGGTCCTGGAAACAATTTTATTTATGTGATGAAAAAAAAAAAAAAAAGTAGTTAAGTAGTTGCTCACAAAGCTGTGAAAACAACAACAAAAAATCCTTGTGACTGTGATGAAATATTTGAGTCAGTTTTTGACTCAAGTAAAATAAATCATGATGGTTTCAATGAATCAATGTACAAACCAACTTTGACTAGATAAGTTTCCTGTGGAAAGATAATATTCCTAGCATACTCAGTCTGTAAACAAATCCATTTTTGATTGTTTTGTTATGCATGAAACAGAGGTCATGCTGAGAATTGAAGAAAAAAATGGAATGAAAATAAATTAATAATCTGAATATATTCTGCCATATTGCATCCATTAAAAATGTCCTCATTTTTAATGGGAATCGCATAAGACCCTATGCATGTGCCTTTCATACTTTTACAAATTATAAAATGTTTGCATTTTCAAAACCCACAATGGAAATATTTAAAATGTTCTAGCAGAAAACTATTAGTCAGTGCATACATAACTAACACCGAGTAACTATATGTATAGATTATGATAGCTCCCTGGATGCACTGGGAGTGGCAGAGAACGGTGTTTTTTATAGAGGTGCACTGGGAAGGATGTTCACATGCAACACAGCTTGGTACTCCAAGTGACTCTCCTGAAAGTGGTGGCCTACTGTGGTGTAGCCCAACAACTGCTGTCTTGCGCCTGGAGTGAAGAACCGATGATGGCCTTTTTTAGGCATAGGAAGTGAAACCTGGATACATACTTGTCAGTGTTTTCTCTTTAACTGCAGCTATTCATCAAAACCAAAGACATACGTTAGATTTGCTATTGGGCTTGAAAAATAGCCTTATGCTAGAGAAGACAGATCCAAATTTTCTCACTGTTTTTCTCAGAAACAAATGGTGTCAGAGAAAAGATCATAAATGGTATGTGATCATGAGTGAGCTTGGAGAATCCAAATTTGCATTGCTAGGAGGAGGTTTTTACTTCTTTTGAAGACTTACATAGTTACACATGTCCAAAAAGAAATGTTTATTTTATAATGCCACATAGTTCCAGTAAACTGGACTGCTCCAGGTAACACCTTGAAATTCTTGTAGCCTCTGAAGTCTGGGGACGTGATTGCTATTTTATTTTCCAATATATGGTGATCAATGGTGACTGCCTAGCTACTTCTCTTATTCTCAGAAATAATGTTTACAAAGACAAAAAAGGTTGGGAAGGATAACACAGCCCTTCTGTGTTTGTTTGTAGAGAGCATTTGGGTTACTAAGGAGTAAGGAGAAATGCTAGATTAAACTCACTAGCGTCGTAGCTTATCATCAGGAAACGAACAAACTTAAATATAACTTTCCTTCTGTGTTCCTCTGTCTTTATCTGTCTGCCACTATACATTACGCCTTTGTGATATGTAAAAGAATAGGAAACGGCTGAAATTAAGTGTACTGGTCACTGCAGTGACTGGTTGGTGTGGTTGTTTATTGTACTAACATGAGCTATGTAAAATAAGAGCTCTGAATAGCAATATTACAGTGAATTCAGGAGTCTGCTGAAGAACAGTACCAGATATCCTAACAGACACAGGAAGATGATAAAACATCTGTAATAATCTCCTGCTATGAATAATTTTAATAGTTGCGTGGGAAAAATATATATTTATTATTGTGGACACACATTACTATTTGTAAATAATTTCGGTGTATCTTTAGAATGTGCCGATCAGAATCAGGACTATTATTAAATAAAAGAAAATGGGAAGAAAGAGTCAGTAATAAAACAAACACCTATATCCCTGTCTCATTTGATTATTGACAAAACTAGGGTGATGGGATGACAAAAGGTAGTTTAGCACAGTTTAGTCATCAGTCTCTGGCCTATGAGTAAATCTACATGGGTTCATCCATGTAGTCAAAATCAACATGTACCACCCCATGTATTAGTCTATTTTTGAAGGGTGAAAGATATCACAGTTTTCTATAAAAGCTAAAACAGACTGGATAGACAGACTGGTCTGGTAGTCTTGAGATGTCACTTTAAATCAGTCATCACAGCAGATCAATTAATATTAACTAATTTGATAGATCAATGCAAAACCAAATAACATGCCATAGTATCAATATAATTTGAGGTGACGGTATCATACATGTCATGGATATGGTTCACCTTCTGGGCTGCAAGTACACATTGTCAACTCATATTCAGATTTTCATCTACCAGCACCCCCAAGTCCAACACAAGGTTACTCACAATCCACTCTTTGCCCAGTCTGTGTTCATGTTTGGGATTGCCCTGACCCAGGTGCAGGACCTTTCACTTGGCTTTGTTGAACCTCATGAGGTTCACACAGGCCCACGTCTCAAGTCTGGATAGCATTCTTCCCTTCCGTGTGTTGACCACACCACTCAACTTGGTGTCTGTCATCTTCAGACTTGTCAGGGTGCACACAGTTCCACTGTCCATGTTGCTGACAAAGATGTGCTATCTAAGTACTAGTCACAAAACAGACTCCTGAGGAACACCACTTGTTGCCATTCCTGACCAGGACATCGAGCCATTGACTGCAACTCTTTGAGTGAGACCATCCAGCAAATTCCTTATCTGCTGACTGGTCCAGCTGCCAAATATCTCCAATTTGGAGACAAGGATGTCGTGTGGGACAGTGTCATCTGCTTTGCGCAAGGCCAGGTAGATTACATCCATTGCTCTTCCCTGTCTACCAATGCTTTAATCCCAGTTTAAAAGGCCACCAAATTTGTCAAGCACAATTTGCCGTTTGTGAAGCCATATTGGCTGTCACCAGTCACCTCTCTATTTTCCATGTGCCTTAACAAAGTTTCCAGGATAATCTTGCCCAGCACAGAGGTAAGACATACTGTCCTGTAGTTTCCTGTGCCTTCTTTTTTGCCCTTTTAAAAAATGCATTATATGTTTCCACTCTTCCAGTCAGTGGGAACTTCATCAGGCTGTCATAATTTCTCAAATACAATGGATAGTGGCATGGCAACTTCATCTGCCAGTTCCCTCAGGACCTGTAGATGCATCTCATCCAGTCCCATGTGTAGTGGGTTTACGTGGCAAGGTTTTGGTAGCAGGGGGCCATAGGGGTGGCTTCTGTGAGAAGAATCTAGAAGCTGCCCTATGTTAGGTAAGGGCCCCACTGCTGACCAGAGCCGAGCCAATAAGCGATGTTGTTTGCGCCTCTGTGAGAGCATATTTAAGACAGGGAAAACAAAAAAACAAACAAACAAACAAAAACATGCTGTGCCACACAGCAGCTGGGAGAGTGAGAGGAGTGAGAAACAGCCTTGCAGGCACCAAGGTCAGTGAAGAAGGAGGGGGAGAGGTGCTCCAGGCGCCGCAACAGAAGTCCCCTGTGGCCTGTGGTGAGGACCATGGTGAAGCAGGCTGTCCCCCTGCAGCCCATGGAGTACCACGGTGGAGCAGGGTTCCACACTGCAGCCCGTGGAGGAGGCCATGGTGGAGCAGGTGGACCTGCACTGACGGAGGCTGTGGCCTGTGGAAGACCCCTGCCAGAAGAGATTCTGGGCCGGTCCTGTGGCCTGTGGAGAGGAGACCACACAGGAGCAGGTGACCTGGCAGAAGCTGCTGCCCGTGGGGGTCCCAGGTTGGAGCACTTTGCTCCTGAGGGATGGACCCCGTGGTACAGACCCATATCTGGAGCAGGTCTTGAGGAACTGCTGCCTGTGGGAAGCCCACGCTGGATCAGTTCGGCAAGGACTGCATCCTGTGGGAGGGACCCCACAGCACAGGGGACGAGAGTGATCAAGAAGGAGCGGCAGAGAAGAAGTGCTATAGACTGACCATTACCCCCGTTCCCCTGCGCCACTCGGGGGGATGAAGTGGAAGAGGGTGGATGGGGGGGAAGGCGCTTTTGGTTTCTTTTGTTTGTTTCTCACTTCTCTAGCTTGTTAGTAATAGGTAATAAATCTTACCATCTCCCTATGCTGAGTCTGTTTTGCCCGTCATGATAATTTCTGTGCGATCTCCTCATCCTTATCTCAACCTTTGAGCCTTTTCATTGTATTTTCTCCCTGTTCCTCTTTGAGGAGGGGGAGTGAGAGAGCGGTTGTGGTGGAGCTTGGCCACCCACCCAAGTCAAACCACCACACCATGGACTTGTGCACATTTTGGTGTCTTAATAGGTCTCAGACTTGATCTTCTTCTACAGTGGGTGGAGATCTTCATTCCCTCAGTCCCTGCCTTTGGATTCTGTGACTTGGGTGGTATTGCTGTAGCACTTGCCAGGGAGTACTGAGGCAAGATGCTCTTGACCACCTTAGCCTTCTACATGTCAATTGTAGCCCGGTATCCTGTTCACTCGTCAGGAGTACAGTTCATTTTATCTTCCTTTGTTGTCCTTTGTAGTTGACGAAATCCTTCTTATTATTTAGCCAAGTTTCTAGCCAAGATCAGCTCCAGCTGTGCCTTGGTTTTCCTGGTTCCCCCCGTGCACGCCCAAGCTATAACCCTATAATCTTCCCAAGAGGAATAGCCCTGCCTCCATTGCCTATGTTTTTGCAGTTTGCTGTGCCACTTTTCCAGCAGGTGACAGGCTCTTTGAAGCCACCTTGCAGGATCAGGGCCTGTGAGAGTGATGCTTCCTGTGGGCAAAGAAAGAACTCTTCATCAACATCCTCTCCTTGATCTGGAGGTCTCCTGGATCATAGTGGAGTGGCAGATGCACCAGAAGTCTATGCTGTGGTCCAGAGTGACCTTGACAGGCTGGAGAAATGGGCTGCAGGAACCTCATGATATTAAACAAGGAGAAGTGTGGAGTCCGGCATCTGGGGAGGAATTGATACTAGCACATGCTGGGGACATAAGCCAACAGTGTGGCCTTGCCACACAGAAAGCTAATTGTATCCTGAGCTTTATTAAGCAAGTGTCACTAGCAAGTCTAGGGAGGTGATCCTTCCCCTCTGGTGAGGCCACATCTGTATTATTTTGTCCAGTTCTCTTCCCCCACATACAAAAGAGACTTGGACATACTGGAAAGAGTCCAAAGACGGATCACAGTGATTATTAAAGGATTCTTCTATGAGGAAAGGCTGAGAGAGCTGGGAATGTTCAGCCTAAAGAAGAGAAAGTTCAGGGAGAATCTCATCAACGTCTAAGGGAGGGTGCAAAGATGCCAGAGCCATGCTTTTTTCAGTAATGCCCAGAGACAGGACAAGAGACCATGGGCTCAAACAGAACATGGGAGGTTCCATCTGAACATCAGGGCACACCCTTTTTCTGTCCTGGTAACTGAACACTGGAAATTGTTGCCCAGAGATGTTGTGGAATCTCCCCCTTTGGAAGTATTCAAAAGTCATTGTGACATTGTCCTGGAAAACTTGCTCTAGGTGTCTCTGCTTAAGCAGGGGAGGTTGGACCAGATGACCCCGAGAGGTCCCTTCTAACCTCAACCATTCTGAGATTGTGTGAAGACATTTCTAACAGCAAAAAATAAAGGAGTGGATATTGTCCTTAATGAAACAAGATGAGGTGAAAATGTGTTTTAATAGTAGGATATTCATAAAATTCACACTGTCACAATGATAACATCATCAGCAACTGTTTTCTGACAATTTACATAAAAGTAGCCAAAACAACTAATGCCATGAAATGTCATGATGGAAGAATTCAAAAGGGGATCTCTCCCTCATTTAGGCTTTCTAACCTAGTGACATCTAGAATTGCAGGACTCCTGAGCTCAAAATTATATAAATGTTTCCTGCTTGTAAGGAAAAAATGATTTTATGTTGAATCACCATAACACCATATTCTCTCCCCTATTTCCTCTCCTACCATAGCATTTTACATTCAATTCATCAGGCAATTAAAACTCAAATCAACAGTCACATAGCTATTACATTACATGGGGAATACATTGCAAAGAAAAGCTTGATTAATTCCTCAAATTGGCAGGAAAAACTGTAGCCAGGGTCTGTGTATGATTGTGACAAAAACAAAACTAAACACAACACAACAAAACAAAACATTTTTGCTTGAATTGATCTCCCTGGAGAGCAGAGGAAGAGGTGTCATATATTGGGAATAGTAAGAAACATGAGATAGGTAGTTGGTAGCCATTTCTAAATGTTGGTCAGAATGACTAAATGCCATTGCTGCTTCATCTCTGTGTTTTTTTTTGTTGTTGTTGTTTTTGTTGTTGTTGTTGTTGTTGTTGTTGTTTTCAGATTGTAAAATACCTTAATGATCTATTTATAACTACTTATGCATAGTTTCTTGCACTACAGAGTCACAACTGAAACTAGAAGACGTTCTTGTTCAAAATTCCAAGGGAGGACGTAAGCACAAATGTCAAGAAAACTTTCAGCTTTAGAGACTGTTACACTCCAAACTAGTTGCTTAAGCATAACATTTGTGCACCGCTTCTGGATACACAGGAAATATGATATCCAGGTGAGTGATTCAACTTTTCGTATGAAGAAACTGGCAGAGAATAATGGGACAAAAGGAAAAACAGGCAGAATGGGGATGAAATGTACAGGTCACATTTTGATATTCTTGACTGCTTAAATTAATGTTGAATGCTCACTGCTCTCCACTCTGAGCAGAGTCCTGCATAGACAAGAGTTTTCTAAGAAACATAAAGCTTTATTTAAACCTCTGAGTAGAGGACTCTCCCCTGACTTCTTCAAGGTGTTATGCAAATATTCAGAGATGAAGCAATTCCAGAAAATAAAATTTGAATGAAGGAAGAGAAAGAAGATCACTTGTGCATAGAGGGAGGGAACTGAGAATGAGGGACAAAGAGAACAGCAGTAAGAATGAAACTAAAGGCGTGGAAGAGAAGTAGGAATGTGGGGAGAAGGAAAACGGGTTAAACAAGTTTAGTGAGAACAACATAAAACAGGGAAACAATTGGTAAGACAAAGGAAAAAGATATAAGGAAAAGGGAAAAATAATTGCAAGAATGGAAGGACTTGAGGAAGGGAAAAATGATCAAGCTTTCTTAAACTGTGAAACTCCCTTACATATATACAGAAAAAAAAAAGATGGAACTGGAAAAAAGATCAGAAGACAGATAAGAAAGAGGAAATTTGTTTTCAAATAGATAAAAAGAAAGGGAAGAAAATTAAAATTCAGTTAAATAACTGAAGATGAAAATTAATGTCAAAATATTACAGTAAATAACTGCATGGTTTGATTCTGAAAATTGTGATCATTGTTTCCAATGAAATTAAATGGAAATTCAAATGCAATCAAATAACTAATACATCTTTTACACAAGTCAAATAACTAATCAAATAACTAATATATCTGTTATTTGTCAGGTTGTGTCTCACATAGCTCAATGCATCTGTGAAACAAGCATTTCTGCTCAGTGTAACTCCAGATTCAAAAAGTTGCCTGGACTGGAAAGAATCGTGTTAGTAGTTACTACTACTAATATTAAATGGAGATTTCCCTTTGTGTTAGATGCTGTTTGTTTTCTAAGGTCTAATTTTTGTCCTAATATTTTAAAATTTCCACGGAATTACTAATTTACAACTAAATGTAGAGGAATTCAAGGCATTAACTAAGTATGTGGATGCACATATCCTCTGCATTATGACCAATTATGAATTGATCCAACTTTTCTTCTGACCCTTTTCACAGAATCACAGAATGGGCAGGGTTGAAAGGGACCAAGATCATCTAGTCTAACCCCCCTGCCTAGCAGGATCACCTAGAGCACGTTGCGCAGGATGGCATCCAGGTGGGTTTTGAATATCTCCAGAGAAGGAGACTCCACAACCTCTATGGGCAACCTGTTCCAGCGCTCTGTCACCCTCAGAGTAAAGAAGTGCCCTCTCATATTGAGATGGAACCTCCTGTGCTTCAGTTTGTGCCTGTTGCTTCTTGTCCTGTTGCTGCGCACAACTGAAAAGAGATAGGCTGCATCCTCTTGACACCCTCCCCTCAGATATTTATATACATTGATGAGGTCTCCCCTCAGACTTCTTTTTTCCAGGGCAAAGAGGCCCAGTTCTTTCAGCCTGTCCTCATACAACAGGTACTCAGGTCCTCTAGTCATCTTCACAGCCCTCCTCCTTGCTCCATTATTTTTATGTCCCTCTTGTACTGGAGAGCCCAGAATTGGACACAATACTCCAGGTGTGGCCTCACCAGGGCTGAGTAGAGGGGGAGGATCACCTCCCTTGACCTGCTGGCAACACTCTTCTGAATGCACCCCAGGATACCACTGGTCTTCTTGGCCACAAGGGCACATCACTGACTCATGGTCAGCCTGCTGTCCACCAGAACTCCCAGGTCCCTCTCTGCAGAGCTACCCTCCAGCAGGACACCCCCCAGCCCGTACTGGTGCTTGGGGTTATTCCTCCCTAGGTGCAGGACCCTGCACTTGCCGTTGTTGAACTTCATGAGTTTTCTCTCTGCCCAACCCTCCAGCCTGTCGAGGTCTCTCTGAATGGTAGCAGCCATTCCTCCGAGCTTTGTGTCTTCAGCAAACTTGCTGAGAGTGCACTCCATTCCATTGTCCAGGTCTTTGATGAAAAAGTTGAACAACACTGGACCCAGTACTGACCCCTGGGGGACACCACTAGCTACATGCCTCCAACTAGATCCTGCACCACTAAGCACAACTCTCTGAGCTCTGTCATCCAGACAATTGCCAATCTACCTCACCGTCCACTCTTTTAGGCCGTACTTTCTGAGCGTGTTTATGAAGATGTTATGGGAGACAGTGTCTAAAGCCTTGTTGAAGTCAAGGTTGACCACATTCGCCGGTCTGTCCTAATCTACCCAGCCAGGCATCTCATCACAGAAGGATATCAGATTGGTCAAATGTGATTTCCCCTTGGTGAATCCCTGCTGACTACTCCTGATCACATTCTTATCCTCCACATGCTTGGAGATGATCTCCAGGATGAGCTGTTCTGTCACCTTTCCAGATATGGAGGTGAGGCTGACTGACCTGTAGTTGCCTGGGTCCTCCTTCTTGCCCTTTTTGAAGATTGGTCTGATATTGTCTCTCTGCTCAGGCACCTCTCCTGTTCTCCACAACCTTTCAGACATGATGGAGAGTGGCCTAGCAATAACATCACCAGCTCCCTCAGCACCCATGGGTGCATTCCATCAGGGCCCATGGATTTGTGGATGTCAAGTTTGCTTAGTTGATCTCTGACCCGATCTTCTTCGACCAAGGGAAAATCCACCTTTCTACAGACTTCCTCCCTTGTCTCCAGGTTCTGAGATTGTTGAGGGCTGATCTTAGCAGTAAATACTGAAGCAAAATAGGCGTTCAGCAACTCTGCCTTCTCCATATCATTTGTCACCAGGGCACCCAACCCATTCAGCAGCAGCCTGACTTTTTCCCCATTCTTCCTTTTTCTACTGATGTATTTGAAGAAGTCCTTCTTTTTCTCTTTGACATCCCTTGCCAGATTTAATTCCAGTTGGGCCTTGGCCTTCTTTGTCACATCCCTGCATATTCCGACAGTGTCCCTATATTCCTCCCAAGTGGCCTGTCCCTTTTTCCACATGCTGTAAACTTCCTTCTTCTGTCTGAGCTTCACCAGGAGCTCCCTGCTCATCCTTGCAGGTCTCCAGCCCCCTTTGTTTTACTTCCTGCTCATGGGGATGCACTGATCTTGAGCTTGGAGGAAGTGATACTTGGTCCTGACCAGCTGTCTTGGACCCCCCTTCCTTCCAGAGCCCTAACCCATGGAATTCTTCCAAGTAAATCCTTGAAGAGGACAAAGTCTGCTCTCCTCAAGTTCAGGGTCGCAATCCTACTTTTTGCCCAGCTTCCTCCTCACAAGATCCTGAACTCCACCATATCATGGTCACTGCAGCCATGGCTGTACCCGACTCTCACATCTCCAACCAGTCCTTCCTCATTCATTAGTACAAGGTCCAGCAGCACACCTCTCCTTGTTGTCTTCTCTACCACCTGTGCCAAAAAGTTGTCATCAATACACTGCAGGAACCTCCTGGACTGTTTGTGCCTAGCTGTATGGTCTTCCCAGCAGATATCAGGGTGGTTGAAGTCCCCCATGAGAACCAAAGCTTGTGACTGACAGGTTACTTGGAGCTGACTGAAGAAGGCTTCATCTACCTCCTCTTCCTGATCATATGGCCTGTAGCAAACACTCACAACAGCGTCAACCATGGCAGCCTGCCCTTTAATCCTTACCCATAAGCTCTCAACTTGCTCTCCATTCACCCCTGGGCAGAGCTCCATGCATTCCAGTTGCTCTCTCACATAAAGACCAACTTCACCACCTCTCCTTCCTGGCTGGTCTTTTCTAAAAAGCATGTAGCGTTCCATGACAGCATTCCAGTCATGCAAGCCATCCCACCATGTCTCTGTGATTGCAGTGAGATCATAGCCTTGCGACCGTACACAGATCTCTAGTTCTTCCTGTTTGTTACCCATACTATGCACATTAATATACAAGCATTTCAGGGAGCTGAAATGCTTATCTCTAATGCTGTGTGTGTATGTATGGAAACACTTGAAATGACTTTCATTCAACTCAGCCCCTTGTGGGGCAGACTGAAGGACCTCCCCACATTCAGTTACTCAAAAATTGGCGTGCAGCCCCAGGGCTTGTCTCTGGTAGGCCTGGTTTTGTCTCTTTCCCCCCTGGCATCTAGTTTAAAGCCCTGTCAATAAGCCCTGCTAATTCCTGGGCAAAAATCCTTTTCCTCCTAATAGAAAGGTGCTCCACATCAGAAGTCAATATGCTTGGTGTCATGCGGACCTTCCCATGATCAAGAAACCTGAAACTGTGTTGGTGGCACCAGCCTCAGAGCCAGATATTTATCAGCTGGGTTTGTCTGTTTCTTTCAATATTGATCCCCGCTACTGTAAAGATGCAGGAAAACACTTCCTGTGCACCTCATCCTTCAGCCAATCACCCCAAAGCCCTAAAGTCCCTTTTGAACACTCTTGGGTTTCTCTTCGTGACCTCATCACTGCCAAATTGAAAAAAACAATAAAGGGTAATAATGAGAGGGGTGTACCAGGCGAGTGATTTTCTGAGCTATGTCTCTCACCTCTGCCCCAGTGAGACAGCAGGCTTCCTTACGGGCTGGGTCTGGACAAAAAATTGGGCCCCCCATTCCCTTCAGAAGAGAGTCCCCTATGACTATAAACCTTCATTTTTTCTTGGTGGAGCTTGTTGTGGTGTGGGGTGTAGGTTGACTTGCCCTGGTTGACTCCTCCAGTGTGTATGGACCATGATCCACATTGTCATTTGTTTGCCCATCCAGTTCCAGAGCCTCGTACCTGTTGTGTAGAGGCACCTGGGAAGGTGAGGTGTGCAGCAGGGGTGTTCGTCTGCTGTGCCAAGCAGGAACCTGCTTCCACTCCTTCTCCTCCCCCCACCCCCAACTCTCAGATCCCCTTCCCTCTGTCTGGCGGCGAAGGGGTAGGGGATCCTTCGTTTTCTGTGCAGTGACTGGCTGGCTAAAGAACCTGCCTCGGGGATGGCAGAACTCTACCCCACCAGTCAATTTCATTTTCTGACTCCCTGATGCTCCTCAGCCTGCCCACCTCCTCCTGAAGCTCTGCCACCATGTGAAGCAGTTCATCAGCCTGGCACACCTCCCACAGCCATGCTTTCCGCTGCCATCCTGTACCAGTACAAGAGCAGGGCACACCCGGTAGCCTGACACCTGGGTGGCAGCATGTTCCTGCTGGAACTCTGGGAGGCTGCATCAGCTGTGGTGGGTGCTGAGCTCCAAGAGGCCACGGTTTTCTCCTGGATGGTCACCATTGCTCCTGGGACAAGCTGGCCAAACTTCAGCACCATCCCTGCTTGCCCTGCCTATGCGAACTGCTATGCAAACTGCCACGCCACACCCTGATTGATGTGCCAGGCCCTGTTTGTCCATCCTGGTCACCATGCTCCTACTGGCTCGTGCTCTCCAGGGGCTGTCTTTGTATAGCAGGGGGATGGCTTCTGGCTCCGCTCACGCCTCATCAGCTGCCCTTGCAAGGGTTGCCGGGTACTGGCGGATCCCTCAGCTTCCTCGAGTGTTCTCAATGCAGGAAAACCCCTACCCACCTCGATCCTCCTCTGTCCTGGAGCTGATCATCTCAGCAAGTGACTGTAAAACAGCAGCTATGCCTGAATTAAATGGCCCACCACTTCTGGCTCCGCCCACACCTGGTCAGCTGCCCTCGTGGGGGCTGCTGGGTCTAGGAGGCTCCCTCGGCTGCCTTGAGTGGCCCCGATGCACGAAAAAGCCCTGCCTGCCTTGATCCCCTGCTCTACTGCTACTCATCTGCCCCAGAGCCAATAGCCTTGGCGAGTGACTGTAAAATGGCGGCATCTGATTTAAATGGCCCGCCGCTGCTGCTTCTGGCTCCACCCATGCTTTGTCAGCCATTTTTCCCATTCAGATGCAAGTTTATGAGAAAAAAAAAATAATATCTATCTATCTGTATATATAGATAAAACAACTCTAAAACAGAGAGAATAAACATCTAGTAATAAACAGACTGTAAACTGAAAATTGAAAAAAAAAATAGATATCAACCTTCTGGAATGGAAAAGCCAAAAATAACCTATTTTTGTGAAAAAAAAAAAAAAAAAAACTTATGGAAAATTATTAGAAAAAAATATGAATCATTAAATAGATGGAGTATAAATTTTACATTTTTTTTTCATAGATATTTCATGAAGGTAATTGGTATAATCTTTGAAAAGTCATGGCAGTCTGGACACATCTCCAGAAACCAGAGATGGAAAATTTTTCACCCATCTTCAAAAATGTCCAAAAGACCAAAGCAGAAAATTACATGTGGGTCAATCCCTTTTTGGTCCTAGGAAAAATAAAGTGTTATTGGATGCTTGTAGAATCCAAGTTAAGATGTTAGAGTCTGGGTTGTGAACACTAGCTGGAGAAAGAACTGTCCGTCTGGTCAGTCTCAGACTATCATGGGTCATTATGTAGATTTGAGTAACAGATGGGATACTGTCCTGTCCCGTCCCAGTGACCTGGAACATCTGTCTGTGACCTGGAAGAAGGGATGGAATGCATGTGTATCAAGTCTGCAGATGACACCAGGCTGGGGGGCCCAGATAATGACATACCCATAGGGGAAACAATAAAGGCCAATATACAATTTTGCATTTAGTGTTGCAGCAGGAACAGCAATTGAATAGATATTTGTATGCAGTATATACAGGCATACTGCTATAGTTATCTATATTTATCTGATCTACATAGTTGCTAACGTATAATCAGACAGAGTAAACCTTCACTGTTGTTTACCGTGCTTTAATTAAAAACTCTCTGGATTCTACCGATCCATTTCATGTCACAGAAGATACATACAAAATGAGATTACTATATTTAAGATGTCAGATCCCACTCCATCCCTCTAAATTTCTCTAAAATACTTGTTTTATTGTTCATAGGATGTTTCAAAATGTTTTCTTCCTAAATTTTTGCCATTAAGTGTTTTTAGATTATAAGTAGAATCCTCATTTGGCAGAGTGTTTTTTTGTTTGTTTGTTTGTTTGTTTTTTGGTAATGATTTTTCAGCTGATCAAAATGGCTTTCAGTATTTTACTTATTCACAATGTTTTTTTTTTTTTTTCCTAAATTTGTTAGTTTCTCCCTTTGCTTTAGTTTATTAGTCAAATTTACACAATAGTTGAAAAGGCAATTTTTGCAATTCAGACATACCAGCTTGTCAGAGAACCTAAATCAAGGTGATTCTTTTAAAGATCGTCTTGCAGCAGGAAGCCCTCTCTGAATACAAGGATGGTGTACTGTTCATTTGCTCTCTACTTTTCTCCAGAGGTATGGTAATATATAATTGTGGTAAATAGCTAAGTCCCTTCTCTTTTGTTCTTACTGTATATTTTATATTTTTTCCCCCAAATCATCGTTTCTTTTCTTAAAAATAATTAAGCTTTCAGCTGTCATTGTAAGTACAGGAGTTTTAAACATTTCAAGTTATTTTGTGTGCTTATTTCATTAATACTGTATCCAAATTCAGGAAGACCAAGAAGCAAATACAAAATACAATCTCTTTCCATCAAAGGGAAATTAAGCAATAGTAGCATTTTCCACAGTGTATTACAGTTGTCTGTCCTCCTTTAAACATAAGATTAAAAAATAAGAATAATAATCTGCAGTGTAAACTTGCATAACCCGTGTTATAAGTGAAACTTTTAGGAAGCCTGTAATGTTAAATCTAAAGCTGGATGATTAGTTGATTGAAATAAAGCCCTATTTTTCACTTACGTACAGAAATGATTGTGTAAAAAACTTTGTTTTTGTCATTAATCCCTGAAATTAACAATTGCACCTGGAGGGTTTGTACTGGGTTTATGTGGCAACGTTTTGGTAGCAGGGGGCTACAGGGGTGGCCTCTGTGAGGAGACTCCAGAAGCTGCCCCGTGTTAGACAAGGATTAGTTTCAGCCAGCTACAAAGGGACCCACTGCTGCTCAGAGCCGAGCCAATATGTGATGCTGTTTGTGCCTCTGTGAAAGAAGATTTAATAATAATAATAATAATAATAATAATAATAATAATAATAATAATAATAATAAATCCTGCTGCACAACAGCATTTGGGAGAGTGAGGAGTGAGAAACAGCCCTGCAGACACCAAGGTCAGTGAAGAAGAAGGGAGAGGAGGTGCTCCAGGTGCTGGAGCTGAAGTTCTGCAGCCTGTGGAGAAGCCCATGGCGGAGCAGGCTGTTCCACTGCAGCCCATTGTTCCCACGGTGGAGCAGATCTTCACACTGCAGCCTATGGTGGAGCAGGTGGATCTGCCCCGAAGGAGGCTGCGGCACATGGAGAGACCCTGCAGGAGTAAGCCCTGGGCCTGTGCTGCAGCCTGTGGAGAAGAGCCCACGCAGGAGTAGGTGACCTGGCAGGTGTTGCTGCCTGTGGGAGTCCCATGTTGGAGCAGTTTGCTCCTGATGGATAGACCCTGTGGTATGGACCCATATTTGGAGCAGTTCTTAAAGAGTTGCTACCTGTGGGAAGCCCACACAGGATCAGTTCAGGAAGGACTGTATCCCATGGGAGGGATTTCGCGTTGGAGCAGGGGAAGAGAGTGACCACGAAGCAGCAGAGACAAAGTGCTACGGGCTGACTGCAGCTCCCATTCCTCGTTGCCCTGCGCTGCTCGGAATGAGGAAATAGAAGAGGGTAGGTAGGTGGAAGGTGTTTTTAATTTCATTTCTTTGTTTCTCACTTCTCTATCTTATAGCAATAGGTAATAAATTTCTCTAATCTCCCTACGCTGAGTCTGTTTTGCCTATGATTATAATTCTTGAGTGATCTCCCTGTCCATATCTCAGCCCTTAAGCCCTTGTCATCATATTTTGTCTCCTTTTCCTTTTGAGGAGGGGGAGTGAGAAACCAGTTGTGATACAGCTCAGCAGCCCAGCTGGGTAAAACCACCACAGGGCTCAAATCTAGTTTCAGATAAATCAACAAGAAAATACACAGCATGTAAAACTCCAGTGCCTTCTGTGAGAGTATCATTTGACCTTGAAATTAATAGCTGTTTAAATATCCTTATTCCAATTTAGTCACTGTCTTCAGGTTAGAGAAGACTAGCCAAATTTTTTAGAACGTGCTGAAATTTTTGTCTGAGTTGAGTACCAAGATTACTCATCAACTACAGCTTAAATATTCAGAGAGGCTGACTACTTGCACATATGTTGCTACACTCCTAGGGGAGTCCATGAACAAATATCTAGTGAAGATTTTCTCTTGATGTTGAAACCCAGTCAATTTTATAGACTGACAAAGAATAGAAAGTATTGCCTTACTGGACTGGAGTATTTAACTTCATTTTGTTCGTTTGCACAATAGCTGAAGTAGTGAAATGTATTACCAAAGCAGAACAGATTTTACAGAACTTCTTGGGGCATTAAAACATGAAGTTTGAGAGCCAAAAATTATATATTTTCATAGTTAATCTTTCATATTTTTTTCATATAACAATATTAAAATTTGTGTAGCAATGGTATTTAAACAATTGGGTTGCTGCACCCAGTGGTTCTTAAGTGAAGACGGAATTCTGATCTGAGAAGTTTATAATATAAAGTAAGGGTAAAAATGTAGGCCCACGCTGGCCTTTTTCTTCTATCACTGACTGTGAAAATAAAATTCCTGTAAGCCTTAAAAAGGTGACCCACCCCCCGCCCCCCCCCCCCCAAAAAAAAAAGAGGAAAAAAAAAAAGGTAAAAAGGTAAATGAAAATTGGCAGAAAAAAATATTTATATATATATATATGCCTTCTGTTAATTTTGTGTCAATGGGGTATCAATAACTTTATGCTAGAAGTGTGAATGATGAAAGACCAACTGCAAGCATTTCTGAAGAAAGAGCAAGGTTTCAAAAAAAATTATCCGCATTTGGGTGCCAGAATGAGAAAATGCAAAATTAGAATGAGCGAGGTCTTACAATGCATAGTTCAGGACACAAACTGACAACTTGCAGGAACAAAGAGACGAAAGTTTTAAAGCACACAATTTTCAAAGAACACTTTTTATATGAGAGAGAGAGACTGTGGCAATGATGAACATCTAGCAATATGGTGGCAAGGTAACAACAAAAAACTCTTTTCTCTCTTCATGTTTGTAATTGGCATGAGATGGCGGGTCTAAAATTATTGCCATAGTGATTATTTTATAAAGTCAAAAACACCCATTCAATACTTTCCATATTTTCTCTAGAAATTCTTGTGCCAACCAAGATCATAGAAATGTTGGACTACATCATAAACTACTATCTTCCTAGGGTTTACCTCTGAATGTATATACCTCATGTTTGTGTCACAGAAGTGAATCTTTGTGAAATTCAAGGCCGAAACCTTGGAAATACAAAATAACACATTTTGAGCTCAGCTGATGGGCTGAGCTAACAGGACCTTGTAAATTGCTGTGAGGGTTCCTGCACTATTGGAATTCCTCTCACATGTTTATGAAGATAACATCCATATTCAACTAAAGTTGTGTGAATGTTGTTACTTAGGGCAAAGAGTATCATCTGAGTTTGAAAGTAATGGAAGTCTTTGAAACTGCTTTAACTGCTTTTCTAGACTGAATTTTTCAGAATTTCAAGTTTATGTTCTTATAACAGCTTTCTGCTGTCCTAAGCATTTTTGTATTTATTTTTTTGTCCAAATGTTTGGAATACAGACCGGTCCAAAACCAATAGTTTCCTGGAGTTACTCCACTGCTCTTTCCTTGCATATAGTGGTCAAGAAGGCTACACAGAAAAACTCTTTACACTCCATTCAGTCAAATGAGAGTAAAGTAAAATAAACAAGGAAAAATAATTTATTTCTTTAATTATTGTTTTCAAGAATGGTACCAAGTTGCCACATCAGATCTAGCAAACAAAGAAATCCTGTTTGAATAATTTGGATAAATCAATTGTTTATTTCTGTGAAATGGCCTGAAGTCATTACTGAATTTAGAAATTCTAACTTAATGAATCACATTTTTGACTCATTGCTAAATCTAATTAGAGACATTTTTTTTGTCTCTTATCAAATAAAATTACTTTTTATATAAATACCTTCCTGCTGATAGCTATTTATAGTAATCAGAAAATACACATGAATCTAAATAAAAGTTTTGCTTTACAGATCATTTACTGACACATTTTATTATGATATGCAAATATCCACAAAGTTTTAAGAATGGAACTGACACTTTCATAATAAATAAATGCGCACAGTCCCTATGTATTTGCATTTCAATACCACAATGATTTGTATTGCTGTAGTGCCTTATTTTGTAAGTATTAATAGTCATGTATTAAAGCATTCCTGGAGGTGGGTAATATAAGTATTAACATCCCTAGTGTTTAAAGGAGGAATTGCATAGTCTTTATCAAAACCTGTCTGATAAGGTAACATTTGGTGAGGGGTGAAAGTGTACTTGACCATTTTATGGCAGCAATAATTTTAAATATATTTTTGCAAACACAAAGATCTAGTGCAGGAATTCTAACTTTGAGATGTAGCTGTTTCATTCAAAAAATAACCCAGAGAGTAAAAGTGAATTCTTAGCTACCAGGGGTTGCAAATCTTTGTTGCAGAATTTTTTTTTTTTTTTCTACTAGCCAAATAAATACATTTGTAAACCTTAGAATCCTTAACTTTGTCTGTTGATTGAAAATTATAGAATCATAGAATCATAGAATATCCTGAGTTGGAGGGGACCCATAAGGATCATCAAGTCCAACTCCTGGCACCGCACAGGTCTACCCAAAAGTTCAGACCATGTGACTAAGTGCACAGTCCAAATGCTTCTTAAACTCCGACAGGCTTGGTGCAGTGACTACTTCCCTGGGGAGCCTGTTCCAGTGTGAGACAACCCCCTCAGTGAAGAACCTCTTCCTGATGTCTAGCCTAAACCTCCCCTGCCTCAGCTTGACACCATTCCTGCAGGTCCTATCACTGGTTACTAAAGAGAATAGATCAGCGCCTGCCTCTCCACTCCCCCTCGTGAGGAAGTTGTAGACTGCAATGAGGTCCCCCCCTCAGCCTCCCCTTCTCCAGGCTGAACAGGCCAAGTGACCTCAGCCGCTCCTCATACATCTTCCCCTCTAGGCCCTTCACCATCTTCGTTGCCCTCCTCTGGACACTCTCCAACAGTTTAATGTCCTTTTTGTACTCTGATGCCCAGAACTGCACACATTACTCGAGGTGAGGCCGCACCAGCGCAGAGTAGAGCGGGACAATCACTACCCTCGACCGACTAGCAATGCCGTGCTTGATGCATCCCAGGATATGGTTGGCCCTGCTGGCTGCCAGGGCACACTGCTGGCTCATGTTCAACTTGCTGTCAACCGTAACCCCCAGATCCCTCTCTGCGGGGCTGCTCTCTAGTGTCTCATCACCCAGTCTGTACGTACAGCCAGGACTGCCCCGTCCCAGGTGCAGGACCCGGCACTTGCTCTTGTTAAACTTCATGTGGTTGGTGATTGCCCAGCTCTTCAATCTGTCCAGATCTCTCTGCAAGGCTTTTCCACCCTCAACAGAGTCCACAACTCCTCCAAGTTTAGTGTCATCGGCAAATTTACTCGAAACACCTTCGAGTTCTACATCCAAATCGTTTATAAAAACATTGAAGAGGACTGGCCCTAAAATAGAGGCGTTGGGGACCCCACTGGTGACCGTCTGCCAGCCTGATATAGCCCCATTTACCATAACCCTTTGAGCCTTGCCCATCAGCCAATTGCTCATCCATCGTATGATGTTTTCGTTTAGCTGTATGCTGGACATTTTGTCCAGTAGGATCCTATGGGAAACCGTGTCAAAAGCTTTACTGAAATCCAGAAAGATCACATCTGCTGGTTTCCCTTGATCAACTAGATAATGAAGGATTAAAATGGGCTGCCCAGGGAAGTGGTTAAGTCACCGTCCCTGAAGGTCTTTAAAAGAAGTTTAGATGTTGAGCTTAGTGGTACGGTTTAGTGAAGGCCTTGTTAATATTAGGTCAGAGGTTGGACTAGGTGATTTTGGAGGTCTCTTCCAACCTAGATGATTCTCTGATTCCGTGATTCTGTGATTCTGTGATTCTGTGATGTGCTCACAGGCAATTGTACTTTCATATAAACCAGTCATTTTCAAAAAATGCCGTAGTTGAAGGAGATCAACATTTTCACATTTAATCCTAATAATTTCTCTTAATAATTGTCTTCTTTTCTCACAAACATATACAGGCATTTGTTACTGCTGTCCTTTATTCCTTTGAAAAAGCTGTACACTTTTTTTTAAAATTTGTGTATGTAGAAAGCCTGTTGTTTTTAATGCAAGTTTATTTTTATTTTTATCTTTTTTTAAAAAAATATTTTTTTATTTATTTGTATTTGTATTTGTATTTGTGTTTGTATTTGTATTTGTATTTATTTATTTATTTTCTTCCTGAATGCAAAGGTATCTACTGCTCAGGACAAAGTCACTCGTAAGAAGCTTCCTCATCTCTGAATTTCTAGAGTCAATCAGCAAACTGCCTGCTTTCAAATATAAATGCATTGTAAGCTACCAGGAACCTCATGAACTAGCTGTTGCCATCCTACTAAATAAGGACTTTCAAGGTATTGTGATAATGCAAATTATTCAAAAAACAATAAACAAAAAATATTTTAGCCCTTGGAAGAAATGATATAAACAAACTGAAATAGAATATTTCCCTGTATATTTACTTATTTATTTTCACTTGAAAGAGAGAAAACCAACAAACAGCAAATACCCCTTTCCTTTTAATAAACACATTGTGCACTGATTTTCCTTGAGAAATCCAGATAAACAGGCGAAGCACCTCTGATACATTGATTATGCTCTAACACAAGGCGTTTGCATACTAAGAGTTTTGACTACAAGAAGGAACAAACTGAAGTCCAGAAATAAGACTTGATTAAATATTCTGGCTCCAATGAGCTTCTATTTGCAAGTAAAATTATGCAGGTTTTGACATCACAAGTCACTTTACCTGTCCCTAATAAACATACATCTGCATGTTTTTGTGCTACTGGTTATGTATCCCCTTGGAGAAAAGAGCTGGAGATTTCCATGAAAAATACTGTGCTCCACGTGGTATCAGAAATTGTTAATGTTCCTCTAAACATTCAGAAACCCTCTCCTGAGGGCTAGATTTAACTGTTGTAGGAAACATACATGACTACCCTTCTCACGTTGCATGAAGCTTATAATGCTGAAGCTTTAAATCCATCTTTTCTAGTACAGTTATCTAACACACTATATACACAGCCAGAGACTTAAGTAAGGTCTTTAGCTTGAAATGTGGTTTTCATTTGTTCTTCCAGAACACAAATGTTATAATACTATTATCACGTTATGTTCTCCTGCTCCATGAATTTGGGAAAGAGGATGGGCATCATTGTGAAAATGTTAGAGGTTTTTCCATTAAGTGATGAATCACTAATGGAGTTTTCAGCATCCGGGTTCTATATATCAAAACCTAACTCAAATCTCTTTTGGATCTACATATTAGTTTCTTATCGCATTTGTAGAACACATGGAAGTGCTTATATTTAGCTAATGGGATGAATTACAGTAGAATTTTACACAGTACTTTTTAACTCATAGTAAAGCTCAAATAATGTGTTTATGCTGTGGTGATAATACCGTTGATACTGCTAAATCACCTGAAGCAGCTAAGATCACACACGCTTATTTATATATAGATAATATTTCTACTCTAATTATAATGATAATAAAAATCACACATATGCATATGCATATTATAATATATATTACATATATTATAGGTAATTAACAAAATACCATTCACAGAGCTAGCTAGAAGTCATTCAGACTCCTCTATCATTCTTATATGTGGCAAATATCAAAATATCATGTCCAATAATGAGACAATATTGAAGGTTAGCGATTTCCATTTGGTAAATGAAATAAGCAATCATACCCATGAAAACAGAAAACAAACAAACAAACAAACAAACTTTGCTCTGATAGATCACAATGGAAGCAAATCCAAAGTGTGTGACTCTGTACTAACGACTGTACTATACACTTTTCCACATGATTTTGTCTTGTGTAACTGGGTCAGGATGAAAGCCAAACGGAGCTCTTGCATGTTAACAATGATTTTTGTTTCAGGAAAGCTGCAGCTAGAATGTAACTTTCACAATTTTACTAATTTTTGGTATTTGTTTCATATGACTGAAAACCTAAAGCTTTGAGATTATTATTAGGTGTTGCATGGATCAACAGATTGTCCTGTCCTAAGTAGTTTCTGTTGCATAGATCAGCCTTGCTGCAAGTGTTTTCTGCAAGTGGTCCTTGCTACGTTACAAGTGGGGTGTACTTATCTGACTTAAGTTAGTCATAATTTGTTGCCTAAGTCAACAATTATTTTTCACAGTTAACCAGTAGTTTTTCCATATATTGTGGATGAACATCTAAGCAGTAGCTGAGATCCATTTAACTGATTCTATCACTATCATCTGTGGTTTGATCTTACCTTAAATAAACAATCTTAGATAAAACTATTTTTTTAAATCGAATATTTCAGTCCTAAGTCAGGTGAAAATAATCATGCTCAGATTTGGTCATAATGTCTTAGGACACATTTCAGTATCTAACTTCTTTCTGAACAGCACATAGACTGATTAATTAATGTTGCTATTTCCTTTTAATATTGTATATTTTCAGGGCTTGTCTAGATGGACTTTTTGAGGGTTATTTACATATAAGACTTACTTCTGCAGTACTGAGTTATGTCTTTCTAGATAAGAGTGGCCAGCTTTGAATAACAGCATAAAGGCTACTGGAATTGCATGCTGTGTAATGGAGACAAGGTTTACTATTTTATGTCCCACAGTTTCTGTGGAAATAAATAAATATCAGTTATCATCTAATTGACTGGACAAGTTACTCTGACATCCACAAGTAGAGATCAAACACTGCTTTTCTGGTATGATTTAGTTAGATCTGGAGATGGTAACATTTATATGAGAGTGGAAAACACTGTAAAAAATAATGAACCATGTTTTAGAAAATAAAATTTTATTTTGTCTTTATGCTAGACTGAAACTGGGAACACCCACTTGGATAAGTTCATCAAACTACCATTGGCAGCTTCCTCTTCCCTACCAGGAATCACCTTTAGAATTAATCGGGTCATCTGGCTAGCAAGCAGATATCAGTTATGTCATGGAACAAGGGTTACAGTGTATCTTCCTAGGCAAAACCTGTGAAATTTTTAAAATACAGCATGGTACTCCTGTTGAGCTTACCTATTTACATTTGCCATCTTTTTAGAAAAGCACTTAAAAAAGTAGCCATGAAAATGAGACTATAATACAGTATTATTTCTAGGGACAGATACAATTCAGCAAGCACTCAGAAAATGTTTTTAAACCTGGCAAAGTGTCTACACAGGGGAGGATATCTCTTTACTTGAGAGTGCATCCCTAGGTGGTGAGTAAAGAGAGATGCTTGGCTTGCTATCATATCTCTAAACACATCAGATAACTATGCCCACCAGCCTACTTGGACACAGCAGTGGTTTTGACCATCTGCTCCGAAATATGACTACAACTCTACAGCTTTTCATTTCTGGCACTATAATTCATGGGAAAAAGCAAGGGGTACTAAGGAACACTGGGTTCAAACAGGTGTCTTGGAAATTTACCCTTGGTAACATGTGTTGTTGTAACAGTGATATGCATTCATTTCCCGTGTTATGAAAGTGCACAATTCATGTTGGCATGGGACAGCATAAGATTGTCACTTCTGGTTAGTATTGCTTTCTGTAGAAACTACTATTCATACACTATGCACTTTAGGCCAAAAGGTAACAGAAAAACTCTGCTTATAACAAAATGAATACAACCCAGTGCATAATGCCACATACCTTAGGAGGGATTATGTAGGAGTCCTATTTTTTTTTCCTTTTAACTTCTAGAAAGGGGCTAAGAAGATATCAAGCACAACTACAACCCCTCTTCTGTTCATTTAGTTAAATTAAGAACCATTTTACAAAAGACTTTGAAAAAAAAAAAAAAAAAAAAAGAGGATCAAGGCCATAATTTACAAAGCAGTCAAATTTACAAAACAACAAAAAAAAAGACATAATCATCAAACATTGCTCCATTTTTCTTCCCTCAAGAGCTGCCCTTGAAAGTTCTTTCACTTTTCTGGCCTTCCAGGACTCACTCTCCTGTCCTCTCCAGATTTTTAATCTTGTCTTAATAAGCACTTTCACAAAACGAGAAAAAAACAATGCCTAACATCACATGGAAGCATCCAAGTCTGCAGAAATAAAGGATAAAATGTGAAGACATGCTATGAGAACTGATTTGGACTGTTTCTGCTTTTTGCTTAATTTTGCCTTGACTTGCTTTGCCTCAACATCGATGGCTGAAAGTAGTCTGGAGCTAATGACTGCAGGTATGTCATGTAGCCTGTTTGGGAAACTTCTTGATGGTCTTCTAATTTCTCATGGGAAAGGTTTATTCTACTCCAGAGAATAAAATTAAATCTAAATTAGAATAATCTGGACCAGATTTGCTAAACACAAATGAAATTTAGAAACTCTAGAAACTTGTACGGAGCGTTTAATTACAGGAGTACATATTTTAGGAACTCTGAACCTGGTCATTCTATGTATAGACATAACTCTAGTCAATCCTAATAGTTTCTTACTGATTGCTACCAAAATCAGAGAATAGAAATTTCTCAATTTTGTCAGAGTAATTTTTTTTTTTTTTCATTGTTCATAGAATCATAGAATCATAGAATATCCTGAGTTGGAAGGGACCCATAAGGATCATCAAGTCCAACTCCTGGCACCGCACAGGTCTACCCAAAAGTTCAGACCATGTGACTAAGTGCACAGTCCAAATGCTTCTTAAACTCCGACAGGCTTGGTGCAGTGACTACTTCCCTGGGGAGCCTGTTCCAGTGTGAGACAACCCCCTCAGTGAAGAATCTCTTCCTGATGTCTAGCCTAAACTTCCCCTGTCTCAGCTTAACACTGTTCCTGCGGGTCCTATCACTGGTGATTAAGGAGAATAGGTCACCTGCCTCTCCACTCCCCCTCGTGAGGAAGTTGTAGACTGCAATGAGGTCCCCCCCTCAGCCTCCTCTTCTCCAGGCTGAACAGGCTAAGTGACCTCAGCCGCTCCTCATACATCTTCCCCTCTAGGCCCTTCACCATCTTCGTTGCCCTCCTCTGGACACTCTCCAACAGTTTAATGTCCTTTTTGTACTCTGATGCCCAGAACTGCACACATTACTCGAGGTGAGGCCGCACCAGCGCAGAGTAGAGCGGGACAATCACTACCCTCGACTGACTAGCAATGCTGTGCTTGATGCATCCCAGGATATGGTTGGCCCTGCTGGCTGCCAGGGCACACTGCTGGCTCATATTCAACTTGCTGTCAACCGTAACCCCCAGATCCCTCTCTGCGGGGCTGCTCTCCAGTGTCTCATCACCCAGTCTGTACGTACAGCCAGGACTGCCCCATCCCAGGTGCAGGACCCGGCACTTGCTCTTGTTAAACTTCATGTGGTTGGTGATTGCCCAGCTCTTCAATCTGTCCAGATCTCTCTGCAAGGCTTTTCCACCCTCAACAGAGTCCACAACTCCTCCAAGTTTAGTGTCATCGGCAAATTTACTCGAAACACCTTCGAGTTCTACATCCAAATCGTTTATAAAAACATTGAAGAGGACTGGCCCTAAAATAGAGGCGTTGGGGACCCCACTGGTGACCGTCTGCCAGCCTGATATAGCCCCATTTACCATAACCCTTTGAGCCTTGCCCATCAGCCAATTGCTCATCCATCGTATGATGTTTTCGTTTAGCTGTATGCTGGACATTTTGTCCAGTAGGATCCTATGGGAAACCGTGTCAAAAGCTTTACTGAAATCCAGAAAGATCACATCTGCTGGTTTCCCTTGATCAACTAGATGGGTGATCTTATCCTAAAAGGAAATCAGATTTGTTCGGCAGGACCTACCCCTCATGAACCCATTTTGGCCTGGACCAATGACTGGATTGTCCCCCAGGTGTGCTTATATAACTTCAAGGATCATCCTCTCCATAATTTTATCAGGCTCTGACGTGAGACTGACAGGCCTGTAATTGCTAGGGTCTTCTTTCTTACTCTTCTTGAAAATTGGCAGAACATTTGCCAGCTTCCAGTCTACTGGGACCTCTCCAGATTCCCAAGATCATTGAAAAATAACTGAGAGAGGTCCCGCGATGACATCAGCCAGCTCTTTAAGCACCCTGGGATGAATCCCATCCGGACCCACGGACTTGTATGGATCCAGGTGGAGCAGCAAATCCCGCACATGTTCAGGGTCGGTTGGGAGTTTGTCATTCCTACCGTCATGGTCCTCCAGCTCAGGGCACCCTGGGTCCCGAAGCCCATCATCAGTGTTGAAGACAGAGGCGAAGAAGGCATTAAACGTCTCTGCTTTGCCTATGTCATTGTCTGTGAGGAGACCCTCCCCATCAAGTAGTGGACCTATGTTTTCTTTGGTTCTCCTTTTTCTGTTCATATATCTAAAAAAACCTTTTTTATTGTCTCCCACAGACAGCTTCAACTCTAGTTGGGCTTTGGCCACACGAATTTTCTCCCTACAAACACGAACAGCATCCCTGTATTCCTTCCTTGTCACCTGACCCTCCTTCCAGCAGCCGTACACTTTCTTTTTTCGCCTAAGCTCCAGTAGAAGATCCCTGGTCAGCCAGGCCGGCCTTCTGCCCCGCTTGCCTGACTTCCGATATTTTGGAATTGCCTGATCTTGTGCTTTTAGGAGGCAGTGCTTAAAGATGGACCAGCACTGATGGATGCCAATGCCTTCAAAAGCAGTTTCCCAGGAGACCTTGCTGACTAGTTCCCTGAGCAGCCTGAAGTCTGCTTTCGCCATATCCAGGGCTGAAGTTTTGGTGGCAGTTTTCCTTCTGTCACCATAAATTCTAAACTCAACCGCTTCATGGTCACTATGACCGAGATGGCCGCCAGTTGCCATGTCTCCCACAAGACCCTCTCTGATCTCCAGCAACAGATCTAGGAGGGCACCTTTCCTAGTCAGCTCTCTTAGCACCTGCACCAAGAAATTTTCATCTAGGTGCTTTATGAACCTCCTGGACTTGCTCGTATCAGCCGTGTGGTGATCCCAGTTGATGTCTGGCAAGTTGAAATCCCCCATTAGGACAAGGGGAGTTGATCTCGAGGCATCTCTTGGTTCTGCAAAGAATAATTCATCGGCATTGTTGTCCTGGCCAGGTGGTCTGTAATAGACTCCCACAATGACATCCCCTTTATTTGTTCGTCCCTTAATCCTTACCCAGAGGCTTTCAACTTTGCCATCGCCAACTTGAAGTTCCACACAGTCCAGCCCATGCTTTACATGCATCGCCACCCTGCCACCTCGCCTACCCTGCCTGTCCCTCCTAAAGAGCCTGTAACCATCTATTGCAACACACCAGCCACAGGACTCATCCCACCAGGTTTCGCTTATGCCGATGATGTTGTAGCTGCGGGACTGGGCCAAGACTTCTAGCTCATCCATTTCATTCCTCATACTGCGTGCATTTGTGTAGAAGCACTTCAAATGCACCTCCCTACACGCAGCACCTTGTGGATCCGACCGAAGGACCTCACTAGCACACAGTCCCTCTGATTCTAGCACACCATCCCTTAGCTCATCACCGGCATGCCTGGTTTTATCCCTTCCCCCCTTTGACTCTACTTTAAAGCGCTATCTATCAGCCCTGCCAACTCCTGAGCAAAAATCCTCACCCCTCTCTGAGAGAGGTGCATCCCATCTGGTGCCAGCAGGCCCGGTGTTGCGTAGACCTTCCCTTGATTGAAAAACCCAAAGTTCTGCCGGTTGCACCAGTCCTGAAGCCACGTGTTAATGTGATGAGTCTGCTTGTCAGCATCGATCCCCCCTATCAGAAGAACAGAGGCAAACACTACCTGTGCCCCTAATCCTTTAAGTAGTTGCCCCAAAGCCCTAAAGTCCCTTTTGATCACTCTCGGACTTCTCGTTGCTACCTCGTCATTATCAGCCTGATTTTTATTTTTATTTTTAATTGTTCCTTTTGAGACAGTGGAAATCAAATTGAAACTTAGATTTTTTTTTGTTATTTGTTGTTGTTGTTGTTGTTGTTTTTCTGCTAGTACAAATTCCCATATTTTAAGATGACCAGATTTCACTGCCAGAAGATGCCAATACTGTAGTCTTAAATCACAGTAGTCTTATCGAAATCTTGTTTTTTTTCACAAATGAGTTTGAGACCAAAAACTTCAGAAAAGTTCAGAAATAAAGTTGAAAAATATTAAGAAAATCCAAAGTTCAGAAAACTATGTAGGTGTCCAGAAAAGAAATACTGTAAGAAATAATTGTTTCCAACTCAAGTGATTTTGCTGCCACCTGCTATAAATAAAATAACAAATGTGGAAAGGAAAGTTAGTAAGTAAATTTGGGCTTCCCCAGCCATATAAAATGTAGAGGAAATTTTTAAAATTAAGGAAGTGGAGTACACAGAATGAAAGCAAGATATTATTCTAAAACACTCTAAACAATTATCTCTAGTGTCTAATACTAGCAAGACTGAAATCCTATGGGACATTGAGGAGCTCAGCAAACTATATCTTTAACTTCTCTTCAGTCAGACCAATTTTTAATTTGTTTTGTTTATTTTGAAAGCTTATTATGTTTGCTTTCTAATGTTCAGTTAAAGATCTTCTGTAGCTGTCAACTTTTTTTTTTTTTTTTTTTTGAATCCTTGTATGAAATCTTCTTCTAAACAGAATATTTTCATTAGGTTAACATATATACGTATATAGAAAGAACTAATCCAGATGGCATAAACCAAGGAGTTAAACTCCCTCATGCCCATACCAGTGAAAATGTTCTTGCCTCAACTTTTTTTTTTTTGATCTGACTCAAAATGCAAAGTTCCTAGCCAAATATACAATAGCAAAAGCTATTAGCAAAACAAACAAACAAACAAAAATAGCAAAAGCCAATAACAAAATCTAGAACAAGTCCCATTCAGATAAGATCCTTGGCAATGATTGTCAGGACCTGGATGATGACTTGGAGGCTTGACTTCTCAGGTAGAGCTTGGATGTGCCTTGTCACTTTTTTAACACCTTGTGGTTGCTGGGCTCCTGGTGACCCGTGCCACTGTCACAGACCTGCTTGGCTTTCTCTTTGCAGCTGCAGGGTGGTTTTGCCCTGCGTGACCCACCACTGCCCCCAGCTCACTTTCACAAATTCCTTTGTAAGTCTGTGCCTGATCTTCTTGTTCCCTGGCAGTAATGTGGACAAGATAACAGCTCCCCAGGTGCTATCATGTCTCTAGTGTTGGAGAAGGCCTAGGGAGAAATAATGAAAGGCAGATGATATTCCTGAAAGCAGAATGTTTTTGCTAGTGGCTATGCAAAAGCACATCTGCCTACATTCCATGAAATCCAGGAAAGGAAATTGAAGACTCTAGATATCTTTGACACTATATGGCAAGAAATTAACAAAGTCACTGAGGATAGACAATAATACCAGGGGCAGTAAACAGACTGTTAGGACTGATGTTAATAGAACTCAGTTGGAGGAAATGTTTTCCTGTATTATCTGCAGAACAGAAATTCAGTCTAAACTCCAATTTTCCTGTGTGTGCATGCATAAGGCAGTTGTTGGGGAGGAGCTGGGAGCAAGTAAGAATCTAAGTTCTGTAATACTGTACACTTTTCCTTTTTAGGAAGATACAACAATAAGAAAATGGTGCATCGCATTAAATTAGAAAGTGGTTGAGGATCTGGAATACTGTATATTCTGATTTCATGCCTCCATCTCTATTCATTAAAGATTATATATATATATCTATTTCTATTTCTCTCTCTCTCTATATATATATATAGCACTGTATGCCTTTCAAGTTTAACAAGAAGTCTTTCCAGGCTGGCTATTTCATTTCAGTAGGTTTCATAGGCTATATATTTGATATAGTGTTTCAAGGGATAAGATACATTCCATTACTCTTTCCTAAAGGGATCAGTTTAATTAAAGTTCCTAGCTAAATTCACTGACATAATGAGTGAACCACTTGTTACCATGCTGGTTCTCAAATGAAATGGAGAACAGATTTTCCAAAATAAGACATTCTGCAAGGTCTATCTAAGAATTTCAATGCAGAGCTCTCTGCCAGGTCAGTGGGCTGCTCTCAAGATGGAAATGCTGCCTGGACCTTTCAAGGGTTTATGTTCTGTAGCCAGATCTCAGAATTACCATATGCTGTATTTTGTCAAGAAATCCTCAGGAGGCAGTCCTATGCTTATTTCCTCTGTTTCTTTTCCTGACAGGTTAGGAGAGCAAATATTAAAATATGTTACTGAAGAGCAGACATTGATTTCCCATTTTGGAATTGTGAATTCTTTCCCAGCACACATTTTTTATCTTAGGCTGATAGGCAGGATCTAGTTGCTTTTCTCAGTGTCATCACTGTAACTTATGAGTTCTCAGACATTGAGATGGCTACCTGTGGGAATAAGACTTTTTTTTTTTTTTTTTTTCTTTTGAATTTGTGCTTAAAGCCACCATTGGATGCATATCCAATATAAAGAATTTTATATTAGCTTCTGTTTCACCTTCCATCAGAATCTATTCAGAAAGTCTGAATTTTGTGTCTGGTATGGAACCACATCTTGTAAATTTACCTGTTCAAGATATGCATACATAAACTGAAGGTATCTCCCCACTTGCATTCATACCTTCAGTTAAATTATATCTTGCATTAAAAGCACCATTTTCTCTTTTGTCTTGAGACAGCTTCTTAGGGGTGTTTGTAGCTAGGATGAGGGTCATGCTTTATATATATATTTTCTTTCCCTTTTATGGATTTCTGATCTCTGTTTGAAAAGAACTCAGAAAAATCTAATGTACCCAGCATTTACTAAAAAAAAACTCTGTAAAAATTGTTCACAAAAAAAAGGTCAAAAAAAGCCTGAAGAGAAGAATAAAATGTATTTTGCACTACTGTGTAATGATATTTAATCATATCCACATCTGTTGGTGAGAAAGGATGTGAGATTTTTGTATGTTAATTTGTTTGTTTTTTTTAACATGTGTAATGATAACATCTGAAGGTTAACATTTTTTATTTGGCATGTTGCAGAACAGCCTTCTTGCCAAAGTTTATGCCAATTCAGAACATGTACAAGCACCATGAGAAGTATTCTACCCCTTCTGCACAGGATGTCTGCAACTCAACTACATGTAAAGCAAGCGAGAATCAGACTTCAGTATTTCCAACTTCCCACAAGGTATAATTTAATGAAAAGAAGTAGAAGACCGTCAGAGATGAAAATCCTGAAATACTTTGCATGTTGGCAAGTGTTCCTCACAAAAGTGTATTTTGTGAGTATCATTGTCAAATAAGAATGAAAAGCCAGCTGAAGTATTACTGCTCTGAAACCTGTGTTCCAGGAGTATTAACCACCTTATGCTCTCCTTACGGTGGGGGGGGAGGGGGGGGGGGGTGCAGAAGGTAATGTATTGAAGTTTCCTCCCCCTAAAACAAATGGGAGATACTAGTATCAAAAGCTAAGTGGAAGAAAGTCTTTTCTTCCAATCTTTTACAACTTCCTTCTAGCTCATTTCACATTACTTTCCTGTCCTTAGAAAGAATCATACTGAGAGCAATTTCTACATACCAAAGTGAAAATGCTCTATTTTCATGATCTTTTAGTTTGCATTAGGTTACAGTAGAGAGACTGTGACTGAAAGGAAGTATAACTCTTAGCAATTTCTAATGGTAGAATAAAAATACAGTTGTGTTAGATTTCATTCTTTGATTACTGAATTTTTCTGCTTTATCTGTCAGTTACAGCTAAGGTTTTTTATGGCTTTCACAACATCATAAAAGAATATCAACAGGCAAAATCAGAATTTCCTATGACATAAAACAAGACATTTTGCATAATGATCAGGGAGAGAGGATTAAATACACAGAAGGAAACAGATACACAGAAAGCATTTAGTGGATTACTGGTTTAACTTTTCAGGTTAGCTCAGGAAAGTGAACTTTCCGGAGCTAATGTGTCTATACCAATTTTGCTTATTATGATTGAGTTACAATTTTTAATCAAACTGGTGGTAAATATGTGTAAGTGAGCCATTTTTCCAGGAAAAGTTAAGGCCTAATGTATTGAATTATCCAGACAGTAAACCAGTTATCCTGGCACAAATCACTTACAATTTAGGATATGATTCTTTTTCTGTGTTGGGACAACAAAGTCCCAGCATGACTCTATTCTATCTTTGGTTGCAAAGATATTACCACGATGTTTCAAGAATGCAGGTTGGCTTATTGCATAACAAGAGTCATACCAGACAGATCATGAATAAGGAAAATATCAGCATAAACTGAATCAACCTGAGACTCTTCCTATATGCATATATTGAACACTGTCACAATATTATGCGGTGTTGAATAGGAAGCTAGTATCAATAATGTTGTTTTAAACATACTTCTCACCTAGGGAGTTAAGGCTTCAGGTTAAAAAATAAGGGGATGTGAATTCTTTCTACTTCTCTGTGGTCCTCCAGCAAATGGAGAAGCTGGATTGCCTTTAAGCTAAATCATCTAATCATATGGTCATCTAATACTAACTTAGTCACATTTCCTCCCAGAATAAAATGAATGACTAGACAAGGTATTAAGTATTCATTTTTCATCTGATCTCAAACTACTATTAAAGCACTTTATAGCTGAGGGTATTTTTTGTAAGGCTTTAAAAACATGAAAGTGAAAAACACGTACCGTGAAAAAACAAACAAATGAACAAACACACAAACAAAACCACCAGCTCGTTCACTTATAATTCAAATTCCATACAGACATAGTTAAACAAAACAAAACAAAAAAAAAAGAAAGAGAGTGAGTTCCCTTGAATATGTTTTCTGAGGTATCGGGCTAGGGCAATATATACACTGAAATAAATAAACTGTATGCTGTGCAATTTACTGCCAGATTAAGAAGAGTTGATCAATAATGTTCAGATGGTCTTTTGCATTTCCTGTTTCTTCAGTACATGAGATTTATTTACTAAAGAGATAAAGAGCTACACATACGCAATCAATATGTTTACACAAGGGAAGAGGCTTAGTAACATTTACAAAATGCTCTATCCTGAGTGAAAACAAAACCACAGGAGAACACTGTTCTTGATACTGAACTTTCATATTTGCCTCCAAACCCATACTTAACATAGCTAAAAGTGTGCTTATTTTTAATTTAAAGCATACTAATTGGAGTATGGCTGTTCATGCTCCTGTATGGGAATATAAACATTTTGCTGTAATTTGATGAACCAAGGTATATCACATAGCATAGAACAAAAATCATACAATCCACTGCTATGGAGACAAGTAGGCACATGCCAGATTTATGTACTATCATGCTTTGGCTGTTCTGATACTGGAAAACAATCTAGATATTGAAGTAATAAGAATGTCCTTCCCTTCATCTTTTTATATTGCTGTATTTTATAAAAGTCATGGTAGGTCTGCAATTAATGTTTTGGACTTATCTTTTCCATACTTTGGTCCATTTGTTTTATTATAAATAACATTTTTTTATTACCAAAACCAAATATTAAAAAGTAAAAGAGTTTGACTTTCACATGATGTTTTCTTTTTGCTTTCAAACAATATATATAGGTGATGTGATATAAGAAAAGACCATAAGAATGTTATTTCACCTTTAGTGGTATAAAGTAAGGAATAAGGTAGGTTGTTGTACCATATGTAAGTCCTGCGGTTTAAACCCTGCTCCTCATTTTGCTCTGTATTCCCTCATGCCCCACGATCCCCCCCTGCCCTATTTGTTTCCTCTTGCCCCTAACTCCAACTGAAATTCAGATTCCTCCTGACTACCTTTCTGCAAAGTCAGCATTAGTATTATTTCACCTGCTACATAACTGACATTGATATTTTTTGGCATGAGAAATGTTGAATATTGCACTTGATAGAGGGCTGCCTACACTGTCTTATCTTTATGAGTTTCTTTTGTTCTCTAATATCTTATTTTTATACAGCTTTCTCAGTTTACTTGCAGGTACTGTTTAGACTACCAAGTGACCTCAGGATAACCTTCAAACACATAGGCCCCAAATCAATGTTGTCAGTAGTGCATACCACCAGTACCCTGGCAAGATGCTGCCACACATCCAGTAGCACCTCATTACCCAGGAGTAGGGTTTTCACAGCACTGGAGCCCAGAGATTTGGAGACCATTGGAGCACAGACACATAAATTGTTTATTCTTGGTTTCTACATTTGAATTTAGTGTAAGCTGTCTTTTTTTGTTGTCGTTGTTTCCCTTCTTCAAACTAATTTTCTTACTTGCTTTAAGAGTAGCAGTAATCGCTTTCAGGGTGTGATTTAGTATTAATGAAACTCGGTGATAAATTTTTAACTCTTTCCTGCACCTACTCTATGACTGAGGTAGTGATCTACTGTCTCGTGCAGGAAGCTCAGGGTGGCCACTGAGACAAGCTAAAACTTTAATGACTGCAAAAGTATGTGAGTTGGTTGGCAACCCAGGTTCTCTTTTGACAAAGTACTGTATACAACTGAACCAACCTGTTTAACTGAACTAGATCCTAGATGTTAAAGCAGTCAAGACAATCAGTCTAATGGTAATGGTAAGGAATAACACAAACTCTTGTCGGGCAACAGAGAAGGACAGAGAACAAAGCAGAGGAAGACTCCAACAAAACTGAAGGTCACAGATACGTGAAAAGCCTTCTCTGACAGCACTCTCTGTTGTGGGAAACCTAGGAACAGAAAAAGGAACTTTGCCTTCAGGAACATCTGTTTTGTACAGGCAAGTATGAACAGTTCTGCATATGGTCTCCAATGAACCCTCCCATAAAGGCTCCTCTCACCAGCTTAGGTGTGGTAAGCAGCATGGGGTATGGGGGCAGCTTACCGCTGTGGGTCACTGGGGCCTTGCCATCCAGCAGTCACTGAATGAAGATGAAAACCCAAACTGTTTCCACTCTGGTCCTGTAGCCACTACTTTTATAGGAGGATCTCCCAGAAGCTGCTTTGGAAGTGGACAGTAGAAGAGGAGAGACTCATCTTGAAGTCATTACAAATGGCTCCCCAGGGAGTGCCCCATGTCAACCCTGCTGCATCCCACCCTCTCTGCTGCTGAAGTTGCCAGCAGTGTTCCTGGATCTGCTCTTGCTCTAGCAACTCTTGTTGTTCCCTTATCTGTTCACTGTTTGCAAGTCACAGCTCATGCAAAGTTTATGAGCCTTGCAGGAAAACTGCAGGCTCATCACCTGGCTCAGTAGTTAAATAAGTCCCACTCCCCTGTGTCCTGACTAGAGCAACTGGCTACTGATAGCAATCTGAACCCTCACACAAAATGTTCAAGGGGATTTAGATGGAACTGTGGAAGGGGAAAAATACAAAAATAGAGGACTTCTTCATCAGTTAAATTGTGGAATATTTCATTACTCTTTAAAAAAAAAAAAAAAGATTCCAATGAATAAATTCAGTTAATATTGGAAATTCTAATAACACTCTTGGACACTGATTCTGAAAGGTACTCAAAAGAAGCTAATGCTTCTTATTTCATGGATATATTAAAATATACATATTATATATAGTATATATATATATGTTCTTCATGTCCCTCTATATCCTAAGTACAGCTTCTTTTTCTATTCTGTCAGTGTTTTGATAATATCTTTGTTATTGACAACAAAGATCTGCTGCCTGTCTCATTGATGCCCTATATTGTTGTGTACTAAACCCACAAAATATGAATTTTATGCAGCAAAATCAGGAATTCAATGATAAGAGTAAGCTATGAAAATAGAATCCCCTAACTTTTGAATTTTGTAGAGCTAAAGGGAATATTTCATGAACTTTTACAGACAGGTACTCCAGTCGTTCTTTCTTGTATAAGTGGAATGAGTGCACTAGGATATGAATGCAGCATATTTGTTTGGCATATTTTTTCTGCAGACATAAGAGGAGTAAAAGGTTTATGAGCTGAAGTGTCCTTTCCTAATTACTATACCTAGTTCAGTTTAAATCTGAAATGATCTGTAACAATTTTCAAAACTTGTCCTAGAAGTATATTTAAATAGATGCATAAAGAACCATACCCCTAACATGCCGATTTTTGAGGGCTTTAAAAAAAGGCACAACACATTACCCACAAGAAAGACAAAGAAATTTGTTGTTGCTCAGTAGATAGATTAAATGCATTTTTTAAAAGATTGTGGCTTAGTTTTGTGTGTTCTAGACAATAATTCTTTCTTCAGTACCTTAGAAATATCTTTCTATTAGTGGGAAAAGAGACTAAGAAAGAATTATAATTATTTGTTTAAAAACATAGATATGTCTCAGCTGGAATTTTGATTTAATTGGACATTAAAATTATTAAATCTTATACAGACCCTATATGAACGTTTTTTGCAAGGTATTGTTACATTATGGTGATTACCTTGTTCTTAAAATAGAATATGTAGTCCTAAGACTTAAAAAAGCTTATGGAAAGTCAACATTTTATAGCAGCATACAGATTCTGTCTCACTAATATTAACAAAGTTAAAATAATAATCTTGCCATGCTTGCAAGAAAGAGTTTTTTTATTAGTTAGGTGGAATATCTGAAAAAATGGCCCTGGACCCCTAAATAACAAAAATACATAGAATAAGTGCACCTATGATCAAAAAGCATTTTAAAAGTATGGATTTTCAAATACAGTGTACCCACCCCCCCCTTTTGTTTTACCTTAGACTACACCAGTCTAGGTGTAACTGATATTTCAAACTACTGAAACTGTCGTTTTTTAAAACTAAATGAAAATTTGACTGTGTAACTGTCAACTTTAGAAATTAAAATAAAAAAGAGCCAAATTTAAGTTTTAAAATGTCTGACTTCTGACTTCTTTCTAGACTGATACTTACATTCTGAATAGTGCTTTACTAGTGTTAAGCATGTGGGTGCATGTAAATAAAAATAAATTTTGCTTATACAGTGATGACAACAATAAGTCTGATAATGCTGCTGATATTCAGGAGCCTTATAAATGAGTATGCCTCTAAAACATCTAACTTAGATTTAGTAAGTTTCGTTTTAGCCTCTACAAGCTGCAGTTGACTGATTGCTATAAATCCAAAATACTGGAGTATTAAAAGGTCTAAATTTCTGATTTGCTGCTGTGGATTTGCTGTTTATCCTACAGGAAGCCAATACCTTTCAAGTCACTTCAAGACATTCCCAAACAGCCTTGTTGTATTCTGGTGTGGCTATTTAACTATAGACTGCTTAGGGCAAACTCGAATCAATAGGAACATTTGTTCCAACTTCTTTGGGAGCAAGACCTGGCAATATAAAACTTCAGACGGTTATGAGTAATGCTTCAAAGTGTCACCAAACAAAATTAAAAATATGTTTATCAGACTTTTGAAAATTTAATTATTGTTTGAAGCTCTTCTCTTTTTGCCTTCTAATGTCAGTGCTTAGATATTTTCTATTATTATTACTTCTAGTAAATTCCACATTTAAGTGAATTCCATTAGTACTTTTATTTTTAGTGTTGCTGTTGATGATATCCATGAAGATTGTATTGGATTGTTTGGGAGGTGTGGTGGTCAGCAGGAGGGTTGTGTGAAACAGCAGCAAAAGAACTTGTTCCCATATAACTTTATGCATCTAGTATCTAGTGCTTTCAGTAAAGGAACAAATTTCTCTAGGACCTTTAATATCGGCTCCCTAGATCAATCTCACATGGGCCTTCCTCCTCCCCTTTCTCAGTGCACTGATTCTGATATTCTTCCCAGTCAATTTTATGTTCAACTGTAGGTATTATTCTAGTGAAAGAGAAAGCTTTTGTAAATAAGTCTAGCTAGTAACATATACAGAAGATTTTATACGTTGTGTGTGCCATAAAAATCAACATAAATATAAACACAGCATCCTTTTAATTATACAGTAAAATGTCCAAAGCTGAAAAAAGAATTTGACTGATTGTTAATCGATCTAATAAGAAAATTTGTTCTTGAACATCATTTGTTGTCTTTGCTTTTTCACTGTCTGAAAGAGGGGAAGACAATGCTGTCCAAGTCCTTATTAATGATTTTCTACAGATCTCAGTGTGGTCACTTAATTCATACTTAATAGACAAGAAAATTGCGGATAAGGACTGCAAAATCTTTGGTGTTGAAAGACTGCCTAATGTAACCGAAAGGTAGACATTATTTTTGTCTGCTAGAAATAAAGTACAGGAGCCCAAGAGCTATTGCTGTCTTTATTTTGCTAAAAGAGATAAATGCATTTAATGCATTTATACTTGTTATAATATTCTGTATCTGAAATACATATCATAAGAATTAGCCTTTTCCAGTTCCCATTTAACTCTTCCTCACAGAAGTTAAAGACAGACAAAAAAAAAAAAAAAATAGACACAAGTTTGCAGATCATGCATACTGCAATAGTCTTCTACTTTTCGTTTCTATCCTAGCCAGCTATATACATTCTAGGTGTTGGTTGTGTGCTTTTGTTAGTTAGTTTGTTTGTTTGTTTACTCACTATTTCCCATGCACAGAGGACTTAGGCAGGTATTTCTCCGTTAACATTGACCAGAATTAACCCTGTAAAGAGCCTGCACTTTAGTAAGAGTAACCAAAACCTTTTTGGTAAGAGATACCCAGTTTTTGTTCTCTCTTGTTCCATTATTATTAACCAGATTCCTGAATGATGGTAAAGATGTAGTCTTGCTCTGTTAGCATAAAGATTCGCTGCTCACTGAAGAACTGCAGAGTATTGACAACTGTTATTTAGACAAAGGCACAAAACTATTGAAAACCAATACACATCTGATGCATCATTTTCCTGTCTGGACACCTACCTGGGCAACCTGCTCCAGGGAACCTGCTTTGGCAGGGTAGTTGGACCCAATGATCTCTTGAGATCCCTTCCAACCCCTACAGTTCTGTGATTCTGTGATTTTTAGTATTTCACATTTTTTAAATGGCATTTTGCTTTAAAGACATTCAATGTTCTAGTCAAGTCAAGGCTTGATTATTAAGTACAGTGGGGCTGTTCTTTCAATGTAGATAGCTCACCTTTAAGTCGGAATGGTATTTAGAGAACTAAACTTTATCAGGTCTGTGGTACACAATTTGCTTGTGAAGTTCTTGTGCATTTTAGATTGTGTAAAAGAGAGAGATATCAAAAACATTCTTTGGAAATGAAAATTAAAGACACTTTTTATTGTCTAAAATATGTCCATAAAGGTATATGTGTATATAAGACTATGCATGCATGTATGCTTTAATAAATGCAAGTGGTTGTTTTCAGCTTTAACACATATTAGTGTTTTGAACAATATTAAAATTAGGAAGAGCTGCCTTCAGAAGCCAGGAGGATTTATTATTAAATACATCCCTTTTGTACATATTAGTATGTCACAGATCATCTGTATTCCATGGAGGATATATTCAAGTTCAACACCCCAGTTCAGTACAGAATGCCTAGGGCACCCAAGAAACTGAAATCTCTATCTAGCTATTAGCAGTATAAACTTGCTCTCAAAAACAAGCCTCATATAGAATCCTTTTTTGCTCATTTTAATATAGATTTTTAAAAATATATTTTTATGACAATGTAAATGAAGAATCATCAGTGTTTCTATTTCTCTCCTATCATTTCAGGTAACTCACTTGTGTTATACCTCACATATGCTTAATCACCATGGATTTCCTAAACACATTTCAATTTTTAACTCTTTTCTTAGAGATTTTTTCCTTTTGTAGTATAATTATGTCTGGATCTTATCATTTCAAATCAGAAAATGTAAGATCAAGATTACAAGAGGTAAATTAAATTGTATAAAAACCCAAAATTTGAGCAAGAATACTTGCTTTATCTTTATCTGAGCTATAATGTGGAGAATCATATCGTGCATTTAACAATCATAACCAGTGCCATTTCCCAGTATGCTATTTGTTGATTTGTTATCATGATTAGTTATACTATATAGGAAACATGACTATAATAAGGTACTTTTGAGTTAGCATAGTGCTTTATTTTTTCTCCTGGTATTCGTTATAGTACAGACAGATAAAATGGATGTGCTTCTACTCTATGTAGCAAATGGTAAAAGTGGTAAAATTATTTTATTAAAGAGAAAAGGAAAAAATGTATACTCAATTAGAAAAATTTTAGTGTAAACAGGATCCATCTATTTGTCTATAACATAGCTTTTAGGATTCTGTAGTCTAGAAACAAACAAACAAAAAAAACACAACAACAACAAAACAATATTAGGTAATGTTTATATTATTTTTTCCTTACTTTGAAACTGTGCTGGCTATTGGTAGATTTAGTTGGATGTCAGCCTTCCTTAGACAACAGAACAAGATAGAAACTTACGTGCATAGCAAATCTGTGCTACACTGCAAATATCAGCCACAGGGTGGTTACATAATGTTACTTATATTTCCATTTTTTTTAATTTTTATTTTTTTGTCATGGTGAGGAAAAGGCAGTATGATTTCAACTTTCAAAACTAAGGAAGGTTATGAGTTGTTGCCAGACATGTTTTCTGTTACTGTGGGGTATTCACTGATAAGGGAGAAGGAAAAAAATAAAAAATAGAGAGAGAGATCTTTATCTTTTTTTTTAAAGTAAAATTCTAAGCTATTATATTTAACCTTGGAAACAATGCAGCTAGATCATACATAAAAATAGATTCCATATAAATAGCAATATTTTAGTTATGGTAATGAAAGAGTTGAGTGTCTCTGAGTAAGAGTCAGGAGAGAGGCCAATAAGGGAGATACTGTATTTGGAGCATGTTACTGGCCACCCAACCAAGTTTTAAAAGTGAATGAATTATTCTACAAGCAGCTAGGAGAAGTGTTGTGATTACTTTGGCTTGTTTTCACGGAAGACTTCAACTTCCCAGATGTCTACTGGAAATACAATATGGCAGAAAGATACAGAGTAGGAGGAGACTTGTGGAATGTGTGGAAGACAACATTCCGACGCACATAGTGAGGGAACAGAAGCAAGGAGGGCAGTCAGCAGAACTGCTGCTTTGGATTTTTGGAGGACAGATTTTGGCTTAGTTAGGGACTTTGTTGACAGAGTCCCTTGGGAGTAAGTTCTAAAAGGCAAAGGAGTCCAGGAAGGCTGGACATTCAAGAATGGAATCCTGAAGGCACAGGAGTAGGCTGTCCCTGTGTGCTGAAAGATGAATCAACAGCATGACCAGCCTGACTGAACAGAGAGTGTCTTCTGGAACTCAGGAAGAAAAAGAATGTTGATGACCTTTGGAAGAAGGGGCATACAGACAGTTCAGGGGGACTACAAAAACGTGAGGTTATTTAGGAAGAAAATTAGAAATGCTAAAGCCCAGCTGGAACTTAACTTGGCCACTGCAGTGAAAGACAATAAAAAGTGTTTTTATAAATATATAAATTACAAAAAGATGACTAAGGAGAGTCTCCATCCCTTATTGGATGTGGGCAAAATACAGTGATGTGAGATGAGAAAAAGGCTGAGATACTTAATGCCTCTTTTGCCTCAGTCCTTGGTACTAAGACTAATTGTTTTGGGATACCCAGCCTGCTGAGCTGGAAGACAGAAACAGGCAGCAGAAAGAAGCCCTTATTATCCAAGAGGAAATGTTTAGTGAACTTCTATACCACATGAACATACACAAATCTATGGGGCCAGATGGGATCCACCAAGAGTACTAATGGAGCTGACAGAAGTGGTCACCAATCCACATTCATAATTTATCAGCAGTCCTGGCTAACCAAGAAGGTCCCAGTTGTCCGGGGGATAGCAAATGTGACACATTTACAAAAAAGGCAGGAAGGAAGATCCAGGGAGTTGCAGGCCTGTCAGTCTGATGTTGGTGCCAGGGAAGGTCATGGAGCAGATCACTTGGACTGTCATCACATGGCACATATGGGACAACTGGGTGATGAGACCCAGCCAGCCTGGGTTTATGAAAGGCGGGTGTTGCTTGACTAATCTGATCTCCTTCTATGATAAAATGACCTGCTTAGAGGATGTTGCAAGGACTGTGGGTGTTTTTCACCTGCACTTTAGCAAGGCATTCCATACTGTTTCCCACAGTATTCTCCTGGAGAAACTGGCTGCTCATGGACTGAATGGATGTATATTTCACTGCGTAAAAAACTGGCTGGAAGGCTGGACAGAAAAGAATTATTGTGAAATGGAGTTAAATCTGGTTGGTGACTGGTTACAAGTGGTTTTCCTCAGGGTTCAGTATTGGGGCCAGTTTTGTTTAATACTTTTATCAATGATCTTGATGAGGGGACCGAGTGTACCGGCAGTAAGTCTGCAGACAACACTAAGTTGTGTGAGACTTTTGATCTGCTTAAGGGTAGGAAGGACTTGCAGAGGGATCTGGATAGGCTAGATTGATAGGCCACATCCAATCACATGATATTCAACAAGGTTAAATGCCAGGTGCTGCAACTGGGTCATAAAAACCTCATGCAGCAGTATAGGCTTGGGGAAGAGTGGCTGGAAAATTGCCATGCAAAAAAGGACCTGGGGATGCTGGTTGACAGCCTGCAAAACGTGAGCCAGCAGTGTGCCCTAGAGGCCAAGGAGGTCAATGGCATCCATCCTGGTCTACATCAGAAGTAATGTGGACAGCAGGAGTAGGGAAGTGATTTTTCCTCTCTATTTGGCACTGGTGAGACTATACCTCAAGTAGTCTGTTCAGTTTTGTGCCCCTCACCCCAAGAAAGATACTGAGTTGCTGGAATGTATTCAGAGGAACAAAGCTGGTGAAGGGTCTGGAACACAAGTTCTATAAGAAGCAGCTGAGGAAACTGGTGTTGTTTAGTCTGTAGAAAATGAGGCTGAGAAGATACCTCATCACTCTCTGCAACTACCTGATAGGAGGTTGTTTCTAGATGGATGTCCTTTCTCAGGAGACAAGTGATATAATGCAAGGAAATGGCCTCAAGTTGCACCGAGGGAGGTTTAGATTGGATATCAGGAAGAATTTCTTCACAGAAGGGGTGGTTAAGCATTTAAACAGGCTGCCCAGGGAGGCGATGGTGTCACTATTCCTGGAGTTATTTAAGAGATGTTTGGATGTGGCACATAGGGACATGGTTTAGTGGTGGACTTGGCAGTGCTAGATGATGGTTGAACTTGATGTGCCTTTTCCAGCGTAAAGGATTCTATGATTTTATGATTTGTTTGCCCCTATACTTTATTTTTCCCCCAAATATATGAAGACATTTAATTTGCCTTCACTGATAATATAGCAACATATTTTCATTAGAAGGTGGTCTTAGCTGGAAGTGTAACAGTTGTACCAATTCTCTCTCTCTCTCTCAAATTCTGTATGTGCTATTTATGTTCCTGGGCCAGATTCTTCATGCAATTAATTCAACAACACAAGCTTGAAGGCTGATAAACTGATATGCAAAGGCTTTATGCCACTGAATAAAGACAAAAAAAAAAAAAAAAAAAGGAAATTATATTTGAAAAGATTAATTTAGTAAATTTAACAGAAAATGAAGAAAATCCTGAAAGTGCTTTTAAGCATGCTTTAAATCTATCTAGATACATGTGTTTTCATGAGGACAAGAGACAAATGACTTAATGCTACTTTTGTTCATGAGATTGCATGCTTGAAGGCACCAGTTATGACAACCAATGTAAATCATTATCTTGTATATTACCTTAGCTGCTACCTAAGAATATTAAAGTATTAAATACATCAAGTTCTAATAATTGTCATGCATTGCTTCATAGCCTACTACTTCTGTGAGAGTTAATACGTTCCTTTGCTATTTCAAATAAGAGGTCCTAATTCAACATAATCTGTGAAAATTTCAGATACCATAATTTGATGCAGAGAGTATGAAAAGGTAAACACAAAGTAAAAGGGGAAAGTTTTCTTTCTTTCTTTCTTTCTTTCTTTCTTTCTTTCTTTCTTTCTTTCTTTCTTTCTTTCTTTCTTTTTATTCTTTTTTTCTACAAATGTACATTACAAATTCTGAAAGTAATTTATATGAAAAAATTTAACCTTGCATGCATTAGATTAAAACTTTAAATACCTCCTAACTTTAAAAAAAAAAAAAAAAAAAAAATCTGGCTTGCAATAATCTCTCTGAACTGATACTGCATTCTTGAATGGCCATAGATACTACTGTGGAAAAATAAATAAATAAATAAAATAGAAATCTAGGAAACTGTGATGGTAATCATTTAAGGTCAAAACAATTTCTGTGCTAAACAGAGATTCTTCCTGATGGCTATCACTTAACCATAACTTTTATGAAGAAGTGATTTACAAAATTTACGCTTTTGTAACTGTTCCAGATGTTCAGGTCGT
>NC_049198.1:31238219-31275719 GCF_009769625.2 Cygnus olor
ACTTATCTGAAGAGATATTTTATAATCTGGGAGAAGCCAAATTTGCTTCCTAATATAGCCACAACATTTTCAAAAAGAATTTTTGAAAATTGGTTCTTTACTAACTTTGTCATCAATGACATTGTTAATGACAATGTCAGTAACATGCATACGATTTGGTTGGTTTTAACCTTTGAATCAGACATTTAGTTCAAGAAAAAACAAGCATGTGTATTAAATTGTGGGCAGATGACAAAATAAAAATAGACCCAGAATTTATTATTTATTTATTTGTTTATTTATTTTAAAGTGTGTATCACTAGTGAATCTCATGTATTATCTTTGAGTGGGGGGTTAGAGTTAGATGATCTTTAAGGTCCATTCCAACCTAAGCCATTCTATGATTCTATGAGTGGAAATCCTAGGATTGCTATTTATTATACTTTATAGTATTTTTGATTTTAGGTATTTCACTTCACTTCACTTCATATCTTTATACAAAATCATTGTATCTTTTGCATTAAGCAATGGTAAGTCATACTTGGAATCCAGTGGGAATTTGTTATGTAACATTAGCTAGTTCAAAAAAATTTCAGGATGATAAAAATATTTCTCAGTCTGTATTGCATATGTTATCCATATGTAAAAAATATAAATGTGAGTAATTTTTGAATTATATTTAGTAATTATAAATGCTTTCCAATGGGTTTTCACTAGCTTCATAATTTAGAAAAGTATTTTCCACTCCTTTGGCCCTAGCTGTTTTGTGTGTGAAGACTGTCAAGACTGTTGTGCAGGCAACAATAATGTGGTCAGTTCTTCCATGAGAACTCTCATAGCACATCATTCATTCCAAATTTCTGACAAATTCATTTAGAAACTAACTCTTCTCCTCATTATGGAGTCGTAATGTGTCAACATGAGAAACTGTTAAACAAAGTGATATGATGGAAAAGGGAATGTTTCACTGAGATTTTTATTTCTGTCGTTTCTGCTATGTGACAAAAACATGAGTTGATAAGTAATCTACAGTGATTTACAAAGCATCTCATAATACTTTATAATTGTAGAAGTGGTGCTGGGATGTCTCAGAATGATTTACTGCAATTTGTCACATTTTGAAACTATTCCAAAAGAGTCTGGTGACATATACTAAAGAGCTTTCAATGAAATCTGAAATGATTCATTCGTTCTGTTAACTGGAAAGCATTAAGTGATATTTGAAAATTTAAGATTTATTGAAGTGATTTAAAATATCCCTTAATAGTAATTTAGTACACTGCATAGACAGTATTGTCATTAAGCAACATAAGAAAATCGTTTCATCACATCTTAAAGTTATTCATATAATTCCATGGTTGTAATTGCAATGCTAGTGAATCTATCACCTCAAAAATACAATTGCAGTAAAGCAAATAAATTCTGTCAACATCAGAAATGGTGAGCAGTAGATTGAAAGTAACTTATATACTAATAATGCAGAAAATGGGCAGCTCAAAGCAAATTACATTTCAGAAAATGCAACTAATGATCACTTTCTAAAAGCCTTTGTGAAAAGAAGTGTGACTACTAATAAAGCCAAATATCTTCAAACAGTGGTGATGTTACTGATTCATTAGTAGTTTACACAAAATTTTCATGTTTTACCAAAAAAAAAAAAAAAAAAAAAAATTATTAGCTCTCTTCACTATGATATCTAAAAGGTAAATCAATATACTCACTACACCTACTGTTTGTTATCTGTTTCATTTTATGTACAGTTCATAAGTCAAACAAACATATTCCACAAACATATTTCCAGTTAATGAGGAAATTTTCCTTTTCTTTTCTTTCAAGACTTTGTGCTGCTCAAGCCAACCATTTTTACCAACACATTCATGTTACAAAATGTCCTTATATCATTAGTACTGGAAGAATATACATAGAAGTGCTCATGCTTACACATACCTGCACCCATATTTACTCTTCAAATCCAGTAGTATGGGAAAGCCTTGTGGATCCAGTAATTGACAAACATGTTATGTTTGTAGAGTAATTTAATGGAATAGACTACACTGCCCAATGTATTTCTAAAACATAAAAAGAGTGATTTCTGCACATGAAGTCACATACTCATACAAACTGAATAAATTCTGGAGTTGTTACACATTCATCATTTTAATGCAATGAAAAGGAATTAACTCTTGAAGCCAAAGTTAAAGCTGATGAATGATTTTAATATTTTCATTAAAAATTTAATATCATTCAATGATTTTATTTAATAACACTATGTTAGTGAACTTCCGGATAAAATATTTTCTCATACTAAAAATACTATTACGTTTCCATGAAAATGCTACAAATATTCGTGGGCACAAAGTAGTTTTAGCTATTTTTCAGTAGGTAAAAGCTAACCATTTTTTTTAGCTAGAAGATATATGCAAGTGCAAAGAAGTACTGAACTGTATTTTCAGTAGTGACAAGACAAGACAACTAGACACTGAAATGAAAAATGTTACATAGACACATACGAGATTTTTTTTCACATCTCCTCTAAGTAACAGCATCCAGCTGAGCAGGTTAGAGGGCCCTTTTGTGAAAGATTCTCCAATCTGTTAATTCTTGAATTACCAAGAAACTGGTGATTGATGCACATAAATACAATAGTGTATTTTATTATTTTCACTAAAATGTGATATTAGAGACTGGCTATGCCTCTATGACAGTAGAGTAAGGAAGGGAAAAACAAACAAACAAACAAATAAAAAACCTGCTGGTCAAGAGCAAGTGGGGGACAGGCCTGAGAAAATACATGAAAGAAACAACCCCGCAGACACCAAGGTTAGTGAAGAAGGAGGGGAAGGAAGTGGACCACGCCTGCAGCAAGTGCAGCAAGCCTATGGTGCAGCAACCTATCCTCCTGCAGCCCACAATGGAGCAACTATCCGTGCTGCAGCATGGGGTGAGTGGAGCAGGAGGTGTGGCAGGTGCTGCCACCTGGGGAGGACCCATGCTGAAGCATCCTCTCCTGAACGACTGCACTTGTGGTAAGGACCTATGTTGGAGCAGTTCATGAAGAACTCCAGTCCATGTGACACCCATGTTGGGTCAGTTTGGGAAGGATGGTATCCCATGGGAGGGATCCCATGCTGGAGCAGTGGAAGAGAACGAAGATGAAATGGCAACAGAGAAAAAGTGTTATGGATTTACCACAACCCCCATTCCCGATTCCCCAGCGCCACCTGGGGGGAGGAGGTAGAAGAGAGTCGGTATGTGGAAGGTGGCTTCGGTTTGCTTTTAGTTCTCACTTCTCTAGATTGTTAACAACAGGCAAAAAAATTACATTAATCTTGGTATTTTGAGTCTGTTTTGCCCATGATGTTAACTGGTGAGGGATCTCCCTGTCCCTATCTCAACCCATGAGCATTTTTCATCTTATTTGCTCCCCCTGTCCTTCTGAGGAGGGGGAGCGAGAGAGCAGCATGGTGGTGCTGAGTTGCCTATCAATGTTAAATCACCATACAATATGAAATTAAAGTGTCTCTTTTAAAGCTGAGAGCTCTTATGTTTTTAGTGTTGTACCTATCAGAACATTCTTGAACCATGAAAGTTTTTGTATGTACAGGAAAGTACGCTCTGCAATAGATTTGAACAAAGGTCATTGCTGTCGTGTTTCACAGTTTTAAGATCTATGTGAATCTAAAAGTACCTAAATTAATCTAATCAGGCCCAGAGCTTATCTGATTAATTTTTGATAGTAATAGGAAGCTGTTTTTAATCACAAAAGTCCTCCTTTTTATAGGAGGACTTTAAAATCAGAACAACTCTTTCAGAAAAAAAAAAAATCCCTTTCCCTTTAATGTTAATCTGGGTGTTTATTCCCTTTATAAATCAATATCCTGTGAAATTTCCATAGCAAATTGAGAATTTCTTTCCTACTGTATATGATTTAACATATTTTTATATCCTTACTATATAGTAGGTCTTGATTTTGATTTCTTCATTGTACAGATACCATAACATAAAAAGTTAACATCATCATTAAAAATTAAACTAAATTTCTAGAGCACCTTCTGGAACTTGCAGAGTCAAGAGTTCCTCATACTACTCCCCTCCTAAACTTGCTGCCCAGTAATAAGTGACGCAGCCTTTGAACAGTCATGTTTTACAGTTTCATCTTCCACCATGGTGGTGTTATTATGTTGTTAGTTTAAAATGAGGAGAGAAAGAAAAAGGAGAAAGCCACAGGAGGGAGACTCATTTCATTAAGGAAACCATGAATAATGTTCAGCGGGTACACTCTACTATTATATGCCCATTAAAAAATTATAGAGATTTATTATTTTATTTATTTAGAAGAAAAAAAAATAGGGTAGTTAAGGGTTCGTTATATTAAAACATTGAAGGCATCCTTAATAATTACAGTAAACTCTCAGTGTGCTGTCCTATTGTATAATCATTCACTGAAAGGTATGTATGCATATATTGTTTTACATCTACATAGTACTTAGAAACACACAGAAAGAAGTTTTTTTTTTTTTTTTTTTTTTTTTTTAATATAACTATCTTGAGCCTTTCACCAAACATAAATTTAACCAGAATTTAGCCAATTAATGGTTGTGCTTGAATATACAGTTGTTGAAAGGGAGACCTGATACACCTTTTTCTTTTATTTGTTATATATTTCCTATATAGCTATAATATCAGATTGGTTCCAGAGGACATAAGGTTTTCATAAAAAATGATAGTGCGAATAAGTAGGAGATCCAGACATGCACGGGTCTTCAAGATTCAAGTGAAAGGTGGGAATAATGCAGCACCAGGACTGAAGAGATTAAGAATTCATCAGGACTGCATCCTCACTACAGCAGAGTTTAGAAATTTCACAGGCACATATATTTAGGCTAGGCAGCTATTGGCATTCAATTAATTATTTAATCTTCATAATTATTTAATCTTCATAACTTTCAAAAAGCATCAAGGATTAGTCTTTATTACTGTTTTCTAAAATTATGCAGAATTTACAACAATATCTTTCAAGTGGAAGTACTGCAGTGTACATACAAGTGAACTATTTTTAGTAGAGGCCATTGTACATGCAAACATGTATCAACATTACAATATTTACCAAAATTACTGTCGTTTAAAATCTAGCAAATTCTTTTTCAAAAGTTCATATGTTTGCAAGGTATCAACAGTCAAAAATAGAAAAAGATCAGCAATTTCATACATAGTATTTCACCATATTCTCTTCTGATTTTTTGCCAAAATCAAAAAAAAAAAAAAAAATTCCAAGTCCATCCTGTTTGACTCCTCCCAAACCCTACTAAATTACAATACAATTCATGTAATATTTTTCTTTCTTTTTTCTTTTTCTTTCTGTAGAATAAAGTCACCTGATATATTATTGAATGTAATAGCCTTGGTGCAGTCCTTTCTATCTCTTGATAAAATGTTAACTGAGAGAGGTTTCTGATGTACACAGGAAGCCTATCCACCTTTTTTTTTTTTTTTTTTTTTTTTTTTTTTTCCCCTGTCCTATATCCTCATTCTGTTTAACCACCTCTACTTTTTAATGAGAAAAATATGTCTATGAATCTTCTTTACTTTGCTGTATTCTATTTTTTTTTGCTTGTTTGTGTTATGCCTCTTGAAACACCATAATTGATATCAGAACTATTATTCAGCTATATGCTCCAAGTACCAATCAAATCAAAAAACAGCCGTACCCTAAATGATCTGTTTTTTGCCAAGGATGCCTGAATCAGAAAATAGTCTAGAAGAAATCAGAGCTTTGAAATTATAATGTATTACCCTAGTATTTGAAAAAAATATAGCGTTATTTTAGCACGGCCAGGTAGCTACGGTCCTTTTTCTAGGAAAAGACTTATTCGCTCCCCAAACCTAGAATAGGATAAAGAATCTGATTTCATGAAATTATCTCTATGTAAAATTTCTTGTGCAACTTTCTCTAACTTCATTCCTTTTGATGAAACCTCCTAATAATATCTAAGTTTTTTCCACCAAGAATTTGGCTAAGGTGGAAGCTCACACTTTCTATACAGTAAATTCACATTTTCCAACAGCAGAAAAGGATGGTTAATTCCCTGTTCAATTTTAATAATTTGATTCCTAAGTCAATATTAGTTTTATGAATGTCATTGAAAAAAATGAAAGAAAAGAATTGATGATTTAGGAAGCCAAATTCATGAAAGGTGCTATATTTGTACAGCTGTATATTTACAAAGTATTAAAGAAAATTGCAATAAGCAGAAAACTTGTATTAATTTTTTTCCTAGAAATAAGTAATCATTTAACTGTATAGCCATAACTTTAAATATTTTTTCTTTTTTTTTTCTTTTTTTTTTTTTTTCCTTACAGGAGGGAGAGGACAATGTGTTACATCTTTTGGTAGTTATTTTTATTGAGAAGTTTTCTTGATATGCAGATTAGAGTATGCAGTTTAGATTTTTCACTGCTAACCAGAGAGAATTTGTTTTTGTTGTTGTTTTTGTGCTATTTTTGTTGTTTGTTTGTTTGTTTTTTAAAGAAAAACAACAGTAGAAAGCCATGAAAATATAAAATTAATTACAAAGTTACCTAGAAGATTCAGGTTCCTGTTCAGCTCTGGAAACTGTCTGTCTCATATTATTTTCCTGGTACAATTGAGTGTGTCACAGAACGAATATCTATTTTAAGTATTCTCCGTAGTTTTTGAAAAAGACACTGCATTATATTAATGGATTTGAAAGAACTAATGTATTTTAATACCTTTTTAATAAAGTATTAAAACTATCAGAGAATGATTTATTACAAAATATGGTTGAAAATGTATACTTAAATACATCAACACTAGAGATAAGCATATACAGCAGCTGTTGGGCCAGCTGCAACATCACACTATTTTCTCCAAGCTCTTCACAGAAGCTTAACTATATAGCCATAATTTTAACAAAACATATGCAGAAATAAGAAATACATATACATTAAAATCCTTGTTTTGATGGAACTAATCCCAGGGCTTGACAGCCGCTGAAGACTGTTGGTGTAATTTTAAAGAACATTTGTATACTGACCAGTGTCTTTGGTAATTGTGACTTCTTATTGGACAGAACTGTGTCCTAGGTTTGTGTTGTAGTTTAACCCGGCTGGCAGCTAAGCACCACAAAGCTGTTCACTCACCCTGCCTCCTCCCTCTCTGGGATGGGAGAGAGAATCAGAGAAAATGAAGCTTGTGGATTGGGATAAAGGCAGTTTATTAGGACAGAAAAGAAAGGAAAATAATAATAATAATAATGATAATAGTAAAACCATAGAATTATAGAATCATAGAATATCCTGAGTTGGAAGGGACCCATAAGGATCATCAAGTCCAACTCCTGGCACCGCACAGGTCTACACAAAAGTTTAGACCGTGTGACTAAGAGCACAGTCCAATCTCTTCTCAAATTCAGACAGGCTTGGTGCAGTGACTACTTCCCTGGGGAGCCTGTTCCAGTGTGCAAACACCCTCTTGGTGAAGAACCTCTTCCTGATGTCTAGCCTAAACTTCCCCTGCCTCAGCTTAACACTGTTCCTGTGGGTCCTATCACCGGTGATTAAGGAGAATAGGTCACCTGCCTCTTCACTCCCTCTCGTGAGGAAGTTGTAGACTGCAATGAGGTCCCCCCCTCAGCCTCCTCTTCTCCAGGCTGAACAGGCCAAGTGACCTCAGCCGCTCCTCATACATCTTCCCCTCTAGGCCCTTCACCATCTTCGTTGCCCTCCTCTGGACACTCTCCAACAGTTTAATGTCCTTTTTGTACTCTGATGCCCAGAATTGCACACAGTACTTGAGGTGAGGCTGCACCAGCGCAGAGTAGAGCGGGACAATCACTTCCCTTGACCGACTAGCAATGCCATGCTTGATGCACCCCAGGACACCGTACTACTACTACTAATGTGTACAAACAAGTGATGCACAATGCAATTGCTCTCCACCTGCTGACTGATGCCCAGCCTATCCTTAAGCAGACAGTCCCCCCACCCCGGCCAGCCACCCCATATTAATTGTTCAGCATGAAGCCGCATGGTATGGAATAGCCCTATGGCCAGTTTGGGTCAGCTGTCCTGGGTCTGTCCCCTCCCAGCGCCTGCTGCACCCCTAGCCTGCCTGCTGCCAGGACAGAGAGAGAAGCTGTAAAGTCCTTGGCTTAGTGTAAGCACTGCTCTGCAACAATGAAAACATCAGTGTGTTATCGACTTTATTCTCATCCTAAATCCAAAACACAGCACCATACTAGATACTAGGAGGAAAATTAACTCTATCCTAGCTGAAACCAGGACAGGTTGCATTCTGAACAGGTCTTCATGTTTAAAAAGAAATTCCAATTAGCCCTAAAGCATCAGGATAGTTGAAGGTGAGAGAGCTGGGGTCTATTCCTGCTCATGTATTGACAACAGTATTGTTTATTGAATTCCACTTACAATGTCAGTTAGTTTTGGTGTGTAACTCCTTTTGCTTTTCTCCTCCCAAGATGAAATGAGAGGTGTCATCAGATCTTAAGCTGAAGGCAGAAATGCATCACAAATGGCATATATGTCCTTCAAATCCTTCCTTATACATTACAGCAATTCTAATGAAGACAAACAAACAAACAGAAAACAAAACAAAACAAAAAAACCCTTTCGAAATCAGAAAAAAAAATGGGACAAATGCATTTTAATAATATACTATACATATCTAATGAGTCTTTAAGTCACAGTAAGAGGAATACCACCACTTCGTTTGTTTGTTTTTAACAATCTTTAAAGGAGAATTGTGATGACACGAGATAAGTGTTGGTGTGAAAGTTGAGTACACTTACTGTGCCAAGAGTTAGGACTTCTAAATGCTTGCCATTCACAACTGAGAAGAAAATAAGAACTGAAGAAGAGTTTTACTTAAAATATATGTTACTGATTTAAAATTAGAGAGAATGCACGTTCCCAGCCTGACATTTATATAGCTCTAATGGAGTCTAACCTGATTACTGGATAAAGAACTTTTCCTGTGTTACATTTACCTTTGTCCACTTCTTTTATTTTGAGTTACCCAGTTTTTGAGATAATATATTTATCAGAAAGACAAGAATTTTTAGAGGGAAAAGATCATGAGACAACAGGATAGATACACTAAGTTGAGCCACAGGATTTCCCTATTCGGCTTTCTGGAAAAAAGAAAATCACACTGATTGTATTCAGTATAGTACCAGCAGAGACAGATAAGACTTGTGGTTGTTTATTTGTTTGCTTTTTCTCCCTGTTTGTAGAGAGAATGTTGCCACTTTGCTGGGATGACTGGCTTCACTATCTTTGAAAAAAATAAATGAAGTAGACGGTATATTAGGCCTTCTGAGTTATGTGAAATAATAATCCATTTTCCAATGAAAGCTTTAGTCAGGTGTACCTAACTGTATCCAGGGAACTGGTCAGTGGTTGTCCTACCAAATTACACCTTTTTCCACTCCAGAGTTGTTTGTTTGTTTCTTTCTTTCTTTCTTTGCTTTTTACTGGTAACAATAGGGTCTTCATACTGACTGCTGCAGTAAATGCTAAATTAAAAAATACCACACCACTGTTCTACCAATTAATAGTAGTCAGGGCAATTACAGCCATTTATTAGAACACCACTTTCTCCCACTCAAAGTGAACCGTCAGCTGCATTAAATCAGCAACTAAAACACAAACCTTTAAACACTTTTAAATAAGACTACAAATCTCATCAAGAAATCTGTTTAGTATGTGCCGAAGTACACAGTATATGTATATGATGTTTCTGTCTGTAGACTGAATGGTTGAGCCACTTTATCAATAAATTGTACTAAAATTAACTACAGTTTTTCTTTGTAAATACACATTAGGTTGTGCAAAATAAAAAGAGCTCCCTTCAGTGGCAAAAATGCTTAAATTAGAAGACTGAAGCTTGAGAAAAATTAGCTCTGGTAGCTTTCTCATATTAAAGCCTTAACAATATTTCTGATATTTCATGGCACTTAAAATTTAACAGCGTAAATTTGTCTGGACTTCAGCTCTGTGCACCTTTGTAGTGTAATACAGACTGTTAAAATATTTCTGGTATACATACATTCATTGCGATTAAAAAACAGTAATATGAAGTAGTTATCCAGTGTAGAATGAACTACCCTAGAATAAAAATGCATCCTAGGAGATTACAGGTATGGAATCACAGAATCACAGAATCGTCTAGGTTGGAAGAGACCTCCAAGATCATCTAGTCCAACCAGTAACCTAACACTAACAAGTCCTCCACTAAACCATATCACTAAGCTCAACATCTAAATGTCTCTTAAAGACCTCCAGGGATGGTGACTCAACCACTTCCCTGGGCAGCCCATTCCAATGCCTAACAACCCTTTCGGTAAAGAAGTTCTTCCTAATATCCAACCTAAACCTCCCCTGGCGCAACTTTAGCCCATTCCCCCTTTTCCTGTCACCAGGCACGTGGGAGAATAGACCAACCCCCACCTCGCTACAGCCTCCTTTAAGGTACCTGTAGAGAGCGATCAGGTCGCCCCTGAGCCTCCTCTTCTCCAGGCTGAACAATCCCAGCTCCCTCAGCCGCTCCTCGTAAGACTTGTTCTCCAGATCCCTCACCAGCCTCATCGCCCTTCTCTGGACTCTCTCAAGCACCTCAACATCCTTCTCGTAGCAAGGGGCCCAAAACTGAACACAGTACTCGAGGTGCGGCCTCACCAGAGCTGAGTACAGGGGGACAATCACTTCCCTAGACCTGCTGGCCACACTGCTTCTGACACAAGCCAGGATCAGGATGCTGTTGGCCTTCTTGGCCATGTGAGCACACTGCTGCATCATATTCAGCCGACTATCAACCAGTATGCCCGGGTCCTTCTCTGCCAGGCAGCTTTCCAACCACTCATCTCCCAGCCTGTAGCGCTGCCCGGGGTTGTTACGCCCCAGGTGCAGGACCCGGCACTTGGCCTTGTTGAACTTCATACAGTTGACCTCAGCCCATCGGTCCAGCCTATCCAGATCCTCCTGCAGAGCCTTCCTTCCCTTGAGCAGATCGACACACGCACCTAACTTGGTGTTGTCTGCAAACTTACTGAGGGTGCACTCAATCCCCTCATCCAGATCCTCAATAAAGATATTGAAGAGGACTGGCCCCAGTACCGAGCCCTGGGGGATGCCACCAGTGTCCGGCCTCCAACTGGATTTGACTCCATTCACCACAACTCTTTGGGCCCGGCTATCCTGCCAGTTTTTAACCCAACGAAGCGTATGCCAGTCCAAGCCACGAGCAGCCAGTTTTTTGAGGAGAATGTTGTGGGAAACAGGGTCAAAAGCCTTACTGAAGTCAAGGCAGACCACATCCACAGCCTTTCCCTCATCCAGTAAGCGTGTCACTTTGTCATAGAAGGAGATCAGGTTCGTCAAGCAGGACCTGCCCTTGATAAACCCATGCTGACTGGGCCTGATCGCCCGGTTGCCCTTCAAGTGCCGCGTGATGACACTCAAGATAATCTGCTCCATGAGCTTCCCTGGCACTGACGTCAAACTAACAGGCCTATAGTTCCCCAGGTCTACCCTCCGACCCCTCTTGTAGATGGGCGTCATGTTTGCTAGCCGCCAGTCGACTGGGACCTCCCCCGATAGCCAGGACTGCCGATAAACGATGGAAAGCGGCTTGGCCAGCTCCTCTGCCAGTTCTCTCAGTACCCTCGGGTGGATCCCACCCGGCCCCATCGACTTGCGTACAACCAAGTGCTGTAGCAGGTTGCCAACCATTTCCTTGTGGATAGTGAGGGCCACATCCTGCTCCCCATCCCCTCCCACCAGCTCAGGGTACTGGGTATCCAGAGAACAACTGGTTTTGCCGCTAAAGACTGAGGCAAAGAAGGCATTAAGCACCTCAGCTTTTTCCTCATCCCTTGTAACTAAGTTTCACCCCGCATCCAGTAAAGGATGGAGAGTCTCCTTAGTCCTCCTTTTGGTGTTGATGTATTTGTAAAAACATTTTTTGTTATCTTTAACCGCAGTAGCCAGATTGAGCTCCAGATGAGCTTTGGCCTTTCTAATTTTGTCCCTGCACAGCCTCGCAACAGCCTTATAGTCCTCGTGAGTGGCCCGCCCTCTTTTCCAAAGATTATAAACCCTCTTTTTTCTCCTAAGCTCGAACCACAACTCTCTGTTCAGCCAGGCTGGTCTTCTTCCGCACCGGCTCGTCTTTGGACACGTGGGTACAGACCACTCCTGAGCCATTAAGATTTCCTTCTTGAAGAGTGCCAGCCTGCCTGGACTCCTCTGCCCTTCAGAACCGCCTCCCAAGGGACTCTGCCAACCAGTGTCCTGAACAGCTCAAAGTCAGCCCTCCGGAAGTCCAAGACAGTGGTTTTGCTGGTCCCCTTCCTGACTTTGCCAAGAATAGAGAACTCTACCATTTCTTGGTCACTTTGCCCAAGACAGCTCCCGACCACCACATCTCCCACCAGTCCGTCACTGTTTGTGAACTGAAGGTCTAGCGGGGCACCTCCCCTGGTAGGCTCTCTAACCAGCTGCATCAGGAAGCTATCTTCCACGCTCTCCAGAAACCTCCTAGACTGTTTTCTCTGGGCTGTGTTGTGCTTCCAGGATATGTCTGGGAAGTTGAAGTCCCTCACAAGAACAAGCACTGACGATTTTGCAACTTCTGCCAGCTGCCTGTAGAACTCCTCATCCGTCTCCTCATCCTGGTTTGGTGGTCTATAACAGACCCCCACCAGGATGCTTGCCTTGTTGGCCTTCGCGCTGATCCTAACCCATAGGGACTCAGCCTTCTCATTCCCAGCCTCAAGTTCCACAACATCAAAACACTCTCTAATATAGACAGCCACACCACCACCCCTTCTGTGCTGCCTGTCCCTTCTGAAGAGCCTATAGCCAGACATTGCAGCACTCCAGTCATGAGAGTGGTCCCACCACGTTTCCGTGATGGCAACCAAGTCATAGCCTGCCTGCTGCACGATGGCTTCCAGCTCCTCTTGTTTGTTATCCATGCTGCGTGCATTAGTGTAGATGCACTTCAGTTGGGCCATTGCCTTCTCCCCCAGCCTGGCCATTGTTCCCCCTGGCACAGCTCCAACAAGCCTTATTTCAGCCCTGTCCCCCTTCTTACCTAGTTTAAAGCCCTCTCAATGAGCCCTACCAGCTCCTGGGCTAGGATCCGTTTTCCCCTTAGATATAGGGACCCGTCTGCGGCCATCAGGCCGGCTGCCAAGTAAAGCGCTCCATGGTCAAAAAAAACAAAATTTCTGTGTTGGCACCAGCCTCTGAGCCATGTGTTTATCAGGTGGGCTTTCCGTGTCCACTCTGTACCCCTCCCTGCTATTGTAGGGATGGATGAAAACACCACCTGTACTCCCGCTCCATCCACTAACTGTCCCAGTCCCCTAAAGTCCCGTTTGATAGCCTTCAGGCTTCTCTCTTCAATATTATCACTGCCAGCCTGGACTATCAAAAGAGGATAGCAGTCAGAGGGGCGAACCAGGTTGGGAAGTTTTCTGGCAACATCCCTGACCCTGGCCCCAGGGAGGCAGCAGACTTCTCTATGGGTAGGGTCAGGCTGACAAATAGGGCCCTCTGTCCCCCTGAGAAGGGAGTCGCCTACAACAATTACCCTTCTGTCTTTCTTGGTGGAGGCAGTCTTGAGGCGTGGAGTCGACCTCATCGCCCTAGGTATCTTCCTGGGTAGACCTTCTACCTCATCTTCACCCACCGGTCTCTCAAGCTCTAAGGCCTCAAACCTGTTGTGTACTCGCACCTGGGAAGGTGGCGGTGGTGGGGGGGGGGGGGCGTCTCCTGCGAGGTCGAGCAGGGACCTGTCTCCATTCCTCCTCAACTCCTAGGTCCCCTCCCTCTGCCCGACAGGGCAGGGGGTCCACCCCCATTTGGGGTGTCTCACCCCGGTACCTCTCTTTCAGGCCCTGCAGGGAGTTGCTCCACCAGTCTATCTCCCGCTCACACTCCCTGATAGCCCTCAACCTCTCCACCTCCTCCCTGAGCTCTGACACCAGGCAGACCAGGTCATCCACCTGCTCACACCTCACACACACAGTCTCTCTGCCTCCCTCAGATGGCAGCAACAGGCTCAGACACTCCCTGCATCCAGAGACCTGAACTGCCGCATTTTTGAGCAGGCAGTCAGTCTGGGTGGTTACAGACTTTCTAGAGAAAGCAGTCTGCCTGGTGTAGACCATTGCAGCCCAGCTAGCGGTCGACAGCCATTAGAGGAGTTGTTCGTATGGGCGGTGGGGGAACGTTCTGCGCTCTCTGCCCTCCCTGCTCACCCTGCCTGCACAGACTGCTGCGCAAACTGACGCGCCCCGCCTTTCTGACGCGCCACGCCCTGTTTGCCCGCCCCGTTTGCCGCACTCCTGGTCGCTTGCGCTCCCTAGGGGCTGCTTTTGAACGGCCGGGGAGGGGGTGCTGCTGGCTCTGCCTACGCCTCGCCAGCCTCCCTCGCGAGGGCTGCGGGGTCCTGGCGGCTCCCTCGAGTGGCCTCGATGCCGGAAAAAAAGCCCTGCCTATCCCGATCCCCCGCTCCGCTGTAGAACACGTCTGTCCCAGAGCCGATCGCCTCGTCAAGAAGAAAACTGTGAAAGGCCAGGACAGATGCCCTGGTGTATAAAAAATTCACTAGTCATCTATTGTTGGTTATCAAAGGAGACCAACCTTGGGAGTAGCACAGTTTTTCACTGTCCAAAAAGGACAATGGGAGCCAATGAAGAGCCACAAAATGTGCTGGGATGACCAGCAACAAAAGAACAGTTTTGTGTCAACTGCAACCTGAATCATGGTGGCTCCCTAGATAGGGTTTCTCCCCAGTCTCAGAGCACAGCTGGTGCTCACTGATGAAAACAGTTGACAAACTCATCTGTGTTAGAGAAGTACTGCTGCTGTTGCCACATATTTGTACACAAATATATACTGCTGTTTCCCTGGGTGAGCTATTAAAAAGAGCAGAAAAGTATATAAGTACAGTAATGAGAATTACTGTGTGACTGTTATTTATGTATATATATATATAAATGTAAATATATGCATACGTAAGCACATGAATACATAGAGACAGACAGCAAAGAGAGAGACAGAGAGATACATTTGTTAGCTATCCATCCAAACATCTAAACTGTGAATGAGTTAACTAGTAAATTTTAGTTAAAATTTGTGCCTGAATGGGAATTTCCCTACTTTTCTCTTTCCTGCTTGTGTTTGGGGTTTTGGTATCCAGTTCTGTAACTTGGTTAAGAAAGCAATTTAATTCAAAAAATATATATAAATAAATAAATAAAAAATCCAGAAGCAAAAGCATGCAGTTCAGAGTCTAGCCTTGAAAAACGAAAGATAAGCTTTTCTCTTAAAAAAAAAAAAAAAAAAGAGTTGTCACTCTTTTTTCTGAAAAGAGTCGTGTTCCAAGATGTATCACCTATTGCTTTATGACCCAGCTCTTGCAAAGGAGTAACTGCAATAAAATTTAAGATTTCACTTAAAACCACCAACTAAAACAACAAACTCCCTACTCATTTCTCTTTAAAAAAAAAAAAATCTTCAACATTGCTGACCAGATGTTGGAGATGGGAAGTTAGTAGGAAAACAAAAACCAAAGAAAAACAAAACTAATATGTATATATATATAACTTCTTTTTCAAAAAGCTATTATTATTATTATTTATTTATTTTATGGAATGAAGTAGGATTTTTGGATTACTGAAATTGACAATATTTCATTTATTTCCTAAAAAATCCTCTGTGCTGTTCTACTTACATCTGAAACCAGTGAATCAGCAACTATACACAGGTAGTCATGTAAACTGGAAGGTAAAATGTTTGTTTGCAGCACTACCAAGGTTTCATATAAAAATTAATATCTACTTAAAAAAATCCATTTGATATGTGTCAAAGGATAGATAGAAGCCATTTGATGTCTTTTACAGGGAAATCATCAAGATAATTTTTGCTTCTTTCACTCCAAGAGGCTGCATAAAAGCGTAGAAATTTAAAACCTAATTGTCCTATGGCTATCCAGAGGAATGTGGCAATTTTTTTTGGAAAGGTTTCTTTATAAAGAAGTGGGAATTCAGATTTTTGGAAAGACAGATTTAATGTTTCTTAACCCAGATACTCTGCTAATTCTCTTGGTCTATTATGGTAGCACTCCAAAATTCTTTAAGCTGTTTCAGTCCGTAGAAAGAAAGGTTTTGTAAACGATACCTGTGATACAGTTGTTGCTGTGCAGTGTTTTCATCAGGGCTCAAAGCTCAAATAAGCTCAAATAATAAAATTTCTTAAGCTCAAATATTTGAAAATTATGGTTCAATTTCTCTGGAAGGAATTGCTTTTAACTGGGGCACTATTTTTCAGACTCCAGCTCTCCTGAGAGGATGTTGACTTCTGCTTCAAAGCTTAGAGCTGAGACTTAAATGGTTGCAAAAGCAACTGCACAAACAGCACAATGGAAGGCAAAGAATTTCTGTATAATAAGAAAGCCTGATAACCAGCCAGGAGTATGTGAACAGCCTCATTTTTGTCAGTTGGAGTTTATATGGGCTTCATTAACCTGCCACCAAGGACTGAGATGGCTTCACTCCATTGTCATATGCAAAATGCTGCTGATCCTGTATCCTTATTCTAAATGGAGACAAGGCTAAAGCTGCAAAAATCCTCAAGAGAAGATTGAAACCTCGATTCATTAAATCTCTTTATTTACTTGTTCTTTCATCAAAAGAAAATTTTTGCAAGTATATGAATCCCCAAATCCCCCCAAAATATAGAAAACACTGCAATTACAATCTGCATTCATTATACCACAGCACTGCTCTTTATTTACTCTAAAGAAGTATTGAATCAGAAATATATTACAGAGAACATATTCAGATTGCTGCCTTGGGAAGCTCAGCTCAAAACATACAGATGAAAGTAGTTGCAATATCTAGACTATTCAGAAACCATTCCTAAAGCTATATGAGTGAATATATTATGAGCACATTGCTTAACTTGTTACCCCCATGAAGACCGACTGAAAATAGAAGTGTAAAATAGTCTGGATAATAGATTGATATAATTCTGTAGGATTGAGACAGGAGAGTTAAATTTTGATCTATCCTTGTCTTTGCTTTACCGAACTGCTGTGCTTTTTTTGGGCAGTGTTTAGCCTACTGCAAAACTAACAAAAAAAAACTATGCTATTTCAATCATTAGCTTGAGAGACAGTGACTTTTTTTTTTTTTTCATAAATGCTCTGTATTAGTAGCTCTGTGATAAATCAGATATAATGTTTTTTTTTGTTTTGTTTTGTTTTTTTTTTTGGGGGGGGGGGCGGGGAGGGGGAGCATGGGGGGAAGAAAGCCCTGGAAGCATGAGTTTTAACCTGTATTTCAACAAAAAAGCCAAACCAGGGTGCATGAGAAAAGGGAATGTCATCCTTCTTCAGAATTAATTTTTATTTATTTATTTATTTATTTATTTTGTGTATGTCTGATTATGGAGTCTGGCATTGAATTAGCTTATTCCAAACCAACAAACAGATCTATGAAGGAGCTGGCTCCTAATCCATCGGTGATAAAATAATTCACAATTTCAATACTCTGTGTTTACATTAGTATTTCTCACTGAGATATCCAAGTTAAAAAAACATGACAGAGTAGAGCGGGCAACTTGATCTGAGAAGAAAAAAGTCTTTAAATGAATCTTTAGTTTGTCTTCTCTTGCTACCTCATTAATCCTAAATGGTGTCAGTCAGTAAACCTAATAGCTATGAGTGTTAGTGCTGTGGTCAGTTCCAAATTATAGTATTGATTTATTGATTGTCTTCTTCCAGTTGTGAATTATATTAATGCTGGCTCGGACTGTCTGGCTAAAGGCCAAAGCTTAATCTCTTGTGAAGACAACAACTGCTCTACAGTTTAACTGCTATGTTTAAGTGACTGATGAGGAAACTAAAACTTTTTGAATGGTTATCTGATAAAAAGAATATGCAAAAATATAGTTAACGTGCAGCTATTGGTAGTCTAATTCCAGATGCTGAAGCAAGAAACAGTCTTTTTTATATCCAGACTTCTACCACCTGGAGACAATACTAAAGATTCTGAATTTTGAATGGATAGGATAGTTGGAGGAACTGGAGAGTAAGTGGGTCGGTGTAGGATTGGAAAGAGAAATAAAAAAGTAACTGGGTGAAACTATTTTAGAACAATATTTCAGTCAGTTTTGTGGATTCAAAGTAAAATGAAAATTGGAAAAGGAAATTCAGGTCATGACTCAAATTTTGACACTGCTGTTTGGTGAAAATTGCAAAACACCTGTCTATCCTGTGAAAATCTAATTTTCAAGGCCATTAGGTGTCCTCAAAGTTAACACAGAAGAGAGGGAACAGGTATGTTTTTCAACTTTATAATTGAGAAAGAATACAAGGTAATTTAGATATTCACCATTTCATCTGCATATCTTTCTAATAATCTATGAAATAAAGGATTTGAAGGAAACCTTCTCGTCTCTTTTCCCCAGTGGAGATACTTGTCTGTTATGTTCAATTTATTTATCTATTTCTTTTTACTTTGATATGTAGCTGGACATGATTTTTTTTTTTCTCAATAAAACTCAAAATTATAGGAGGAGTAGATTTATTTTATATTTATTTTATTTTATTTTATTTTATTTTATTTTATTTTATTTATTTTTATTTTATTTTATTTTATTTTATTTATTTTTATTTTATGTTATGTTATGTTATTTTATTTTATTTTATTTTATTTTATTTTATTTTATTTTATTTTATTCTATTCTATTTTATTATTTTATTTTATTATTGATTGCTTGTTCTTAATCCAGGACTGATAAAGTGAATGGGAACTGCTATTTTTTTCCCATTGACTCTTCAAACAAGAAACATTATTTTCCTGAGAGTTAACCTCATAGAAAAGCCATAGAAAGTTCTCATTCAAAGAAAATCTCCACCCCCTCCCCCACCCCAGAAAAAAAAAATAGTAGGGTATGAGTGAAACTTATAAATAGATAGGTACAAATAAAGGAAATTAATTGAAGTGATATAGCTGTAAAACAGAACAAACATTTACAACTTTGGATGTGTTCATTTAGAGAAATGTAGGCAAACCAAAGAACTAATTTCTAAAAGCAGTTATCTTGACCATAACCAGTGTGCAAATTACAAACACCATGGAATTAACATTACTGGGAACCATCAAGTTCCAGACAAAGGTTTCACTGCTTTGTTACTCTATGCCTCTGATTTGTACCCTTCCTGCACAATGCTGCAGCATTGTACAGGTTTCTTTTCCTGCTTCTAAGGAAACAGAACTAATGGAGACATACTTGGATGTAGTCTAACATAGAGATGACTAAGAATCGGTTAATCATTTTTAGAATTAGGACATTTTCATATCTGACTCACATTCTAGATGTGAGCTGCAAGCCCAGGATTCCCAGAACACTGCAGAAACTACTGGGAAGACCCAAGGATCATAGCAGGCTACCAGGATCTCAGGGGTTCTCCTTTAAAAAACAAACAAATAAACAGACAAACAAACAAACAAACAAAAGCAGGTAGGCAGGAGTCATTTGCCTAAACGTAGATATCTTTTTAACTTTCTACTCTCCAGATGATACTAAGAAGGGATATGATCCTATATAGTCATTATGCCATATGCCATTCATGCTCACATATTTTGGTGCAGCTGAAATGGCATTAAATGTCTGTGTTAGGAAATTGAACGTAGCCTATATGTACTTGAAGCTTGCTAGACAAACTGAGGCAACAAACAAAGCTTACATCGTCGGAGTAGAAGGAGGTTTAATAGCAGAAGTTGTGACATGCAGATACGTTAGCCTGTAAAGTATCTTGGTTATGGAGAGAGGGCAGGGAAAGAATGTTCAGAAAGGACAATATAAAAATTTATCATTCAGGTTGGGGAACAAAGATATGACTAATACATTATATATTTTATTTACTGTTGGTTAACAGAAAATAGAACACTTGCAAATACCTTTAATATACATACTGAATCCTCTCTTGCTTTTTTTCACCCATTATCAACAGTGTTGTTGTTCAAAAACCGTCAAAATAAAGGATGTAGTTGAGACTACTGCCCAGGGCTAATAAATTTCATAAAAGCAGCAACTAAATTCAATCAACCTTGAGATCAATAGGCATCTGCTTCTTTGTTGAAAATATTTAACTCTTTAGTTCTCATTTCTTTCAGTTTACCCTGATCTGTGATGTGTTCAAATCAGTTTTATCTCTATTTTTAATGTATTGCAGTAACAAATAATTTTATTTTTTTTACAGCAGAGAGAAGAAAATAAATTTAAGTATTTTATTTCCTGTGTGAAGAGTGAAGAGCATTTAGAAGAATGAAGTTTCTGAAACAGATGGATTGAGTGGGATGGAGGATATGTAATACAGCTTAAAGAAGACAATGACAAGAAAGGCAGGTTTAAAATATCACCTCTTCCCTAGACAAAGGCACACACTAGACATATATGTGCAGAGCCAGAAACTTCCTCCACAGCTAATGTGCTTACATTGTCTTTCTGTGCACATCTTTTTTCTCACTCCTCCATTATGAAGCAGTTGATAATGCCCTGCTATATGTAAGAGGGAAATGGCACAACCACTTTGTCAAGAAGTGAGTTTAACACAGTCCTCAGCTAAAGGGGATTAAATCTACATCTCCTAGGGCTTTTCTAAAACTTGACTGGCTGTCTGTAATTTAGCTGTACTGAAAAAGACAAATGCATCCAGTTGCTAGTGGGTTATTTAAAGGAAAACTTAGCACAAATGTATTTTTGATGATCTTACAAAATGGAACATAAATCCTTAAACCGAGAGAGGAGGGATGATAGATTCATGGAAACATGCCTTGCCAAGGAGCCCAATGCCAACAAATGGCTTAGGCCACATGTGGGTAATGGAATGAAACAAACAAGAAAGTAAAACATTTTGTGGGATAGATTATTACACTTCTGCATTTTCTGCCAAGAATCAACACAAAAGTTGTGGTTTGAGAAAATTGAAATGCTACAGAGCATAGATACTATTCCCACTGTATAACTGGCCAAAAGAAAAAGTGCATTTGTTTTTAATTATATATAAAGTAATTCAGCAATTATATGCATCTAATGAGAAAAAGTCCATGCAATGTTAAAGTTCTGATTTATTAGAAATCCAAACCACAAAATGTGTTGCTTTTCTTGGGAGTCAGATCATTAAGACTGAACAAAAACCCGAGAGCTTAATTTGACACCTTTTGTCATTTAAAACAAAACAAAACAAAATATTTTTTAATGCTTGATTCTTCATTTGATACGTTTTATTCATGGTATGTTAAAATGAATGTAGTAACTGCTCTGTTTCACAGAGAAAATGTTCATAAAATATAATATTTTTCTTTGGAATGTATAAAATATTTTCTTTTTAGTTATTTTATCCTTTGTATTTGGGCACTTTTGTCTTAACAGCTACTTTTCCCCATTCTTTCTGAAGCTAGCGCAACAGAATTTCATTCTGCTTGAATATCTCTACTTTAGTATTTCCACGGAATAGTGTTACACACTTGTTCCTTTCTGTGAAGTTTGCTGTTCAGACAGGATTTCTTTTGATTGCTAAAAAAGCAAGCACTTCAAGAGACATTAAAATTAGTATATATGAAACGAATGTAAATGAAATTAGACATTTGAGAGTATTAATATGAATCAGGAACTCATATCTGGAATTTTTTTTTAGATTGAAATCTTACACCATTTTTGCACCATTTCTTAAGGCATTTGTAAACTTTTCTTTAGCTATCTCTCTAGTTTGTTTAAATAGACTGCTCTAAGGGATCATATTCCTTAGCTTAAAAAGCGTACCAATATTTGCTAACTGATGGTAAATAAAGTAAATACAGAAAATATTTTATAAGCATGGAAATATAAGGAAATAATCATAGAACCATTAAGGTTGGAAAAGTCTTTCAAGATCATCTGGTCCAACCATCCCCCTAAAAACAATATTATCCCCTAAACCATGTCTCTAAGCACCAAGTCCAACCTTTCCTTAAACACCACCTGTGTTTAAGGGAACACCACCACCACCTCCCTGAGCAAACCATTCCAATGCTTACCTACACTTTCTGGGAAGAAATATCTCCTAACGTCCAACCTAAACCTTCCCTGGTGCAATACTAGAAGGCCATTCCTTCTAGTCCTATCACTGCTTCTCTAGGAGAAGAGGCTGACCCCCAGCTTCCCACAACTTCCTTCCAGGTAGTTGTAGAGAGCAATAAGGTCTCCCCTGAGCCTCCTCTTCTCCAGACTAAACAAGCCCAGTTCCCTCAGCTGCTCCTCATAAGACGTGTTCCAGGCCCTTCACCAGCTTTGTAGTCCTTCTCTGGACATGCTCCAAGGCCTTGATGTCCTTCTTGCAGTGAGGGGCCCAAAGCTGAACACAGTACTCGAGATGTGTCCTCACCAGAGCAGAGTACAAGAGGATGATCACCTCCCTGGTCCTGTTGGCTACACTATTCAAGCCAGGATGCCTGTGGCCTCCTTGGCCACCTGTGCACACTGCTGGCTTGTGTTCAGGCAAGCATCAACCAACATTCCCAGATCCCTTTCCACTGCACAGCTTTCCAGGCACTCTCCCCCAAACCTGTAGTGCTGCATGTGGTTGTTGTGTCCAAAGTGCAGGACCTGGCACTTAGGAATGTTGAACCTCATCCTATTGGCCTCATCCCATTGCTCCACCTGTCCAGTTCCCTCATTCTAGAGACTATCAGATTTTTAGAAAATTTCAGCAAGAGCTTGAGTTAGTCTTGTATAGGCTGCTTTATTCTTCATATACGCCCTGCTTAAAATATCTCAGAACGAATAGATATTCAGTTACTGATTTGTTTTGAAAGTTCTTGCAATAGCTATTTTGAAAAGCGAGATTATAACAAGGCAATACACAGTCTCTCACAATAATGGGGTAAGAATTATATGACTTATTTAAGAAAATATTTATAAACTACTAAATATCTATGATGCATATTTTATGACCAGAATCTTAATTAGAGAACTGAGAATTTTTACAGGTTCATAAGATCAAAGAGCTGATTTATTACATATTTAATTGATATGATTCATCACACAGTTCATTTCAGCCTAGTTATTACTGTAAGTAGTGAGCTATTAGCATGATGGACTGCAAAATATTGCTTTTTTATCCTTTTTTTAAACTATTTTTGCTTTGTTAGACTTAAACATTTGAACTGATTACAAACAAATATATGACAGCCTATTTTTGTTTGTTTGTTTTTATTTTTTAATCTTTGCACTAGCATGGATTCCTGTGCTGATATGATCAAAACTTCTTACTTGCTACAGCCATTCATCCTGCTATATCATTTGCCTGCTTCCTTCCCTCTATTTCTTCACCTGACTCTGCTAAGTCAGGACAGAGAATGTAATATGAGATATCAGGTAAACATCTGGAAGGCATACCTAGATGAGTGTTTGTTTTAGAGGGAATACAAAGTTTCCATACAAATCCTTTGGGCTGAAGGCACATCCATGCACGCACATAGGGGTGAATCTATGTGTCATGCTTTCAAAGAGTAGAGTTGTTGTTAAGTAGCCAATGAGTAGGCTGTTAAGCTGACTGTACTCCCACCAGCATTATCCCGTGTTACTGAATTTTGAGTCTCTGAGATGGTCAGCCTTGGAAAATCTGTATTCCTTATGGAGCTAGGACAGCTGCAGTTTTCTTGTCTGTGGGAGAAAAGAATGGTAGATCATTCCCTGGAAGGCTCACCTTTGGTTATTCAGTCTCCTGTTTGTTGTTTTCCAGAGAGAAATTGTGTTAGTTCCTATTTCTATCACCCCTGTGAAACTGGTTAGGGACACTAGCAGAAAGGACACAGAGCTTCTGGAGATAACAGACACAGGCTGGTTGTGCAAGAGGTGAGAGGCAAATCTAGTTTTCCAGAACTTGACAGAAAAATCCATATCTTACACAGTACCATATGAGCGTAATACATTGAAGATAGAATGCTGTCCACACTGTCTCTCTCCTGCCCTGTGGACATTTGCTGTCACAGGGCTTTTCCATCTTAGCTGAACTGGAAGCTTTCTGCTTCCAGGACTCAAGACATCTTGCTCCAATCTCAATCAGAATGGTTTTAATTTTACAAATACTAAAGTCAGGTGTTTGTTGTTGTTGTCGTTGTTGTTTTTCCTTCTTCTATTTCTTGGTTCTAATAAATAGCAGTCATGTCACATTTTTCCATGCTTGTCACATGGTTGTGTGACAATACAGGTATGACTTACGAGTGTCACCTGTCTCACAGACTTGTGTTACATATAAACTGGTACAAACTGGATTTTGACAAGAACAATCTTGGCAATCAAGGCATATATGCAGCAGTAACTTTATAATATCATCATGAACAAGTAAATAATACAGTAAAACAAGAAAATAATGTTTCATGTAATCAATTCTCATGGCAGCAAATAGACTGAGATCTAGAGCTACTGGCAAAAACAGTTATTTTTTTATAATACAGCTCCTGTGTTTTCTAAGTGGACTGTAGCCAGCCAAGGTTTTGTTATGCTTTATCAATTTGTGCTCAGAGAAGATACTTTTTCTAATATTACTGATTATCCTAATTAAAAATGGGGATACATTGTGAACTATGCTTTCCAGTTACTGTAAGATGTGTCACAGGGAAATAAATAAATAAATAAAATAAAAAAAAAAAAATTGCAGACCAAACATACACTAAAATCAAAAGCAGAATAATGAGTGATATAAGATTGTGAAAACTGCAAGTAGACCAAGCAGATACCTCTGAAGCAAGAAGTGAAAAACTATGATTTTTTATTATTGTTGATATAATTCCTAGCTATGGAATAACAGCTTACAGGATTCTTCATTTTGCCAGAGTCATAGATGTAGCGCATTCAGGTTCCTAGGATGTCAAGATAATGTGCAATTGGCCTCTAGTCTTGTAGTAGGCTTTTTGAATATATTGTATACATTTGTGTATCTTACAGTTAGTCCCTTTTCTGTGTACATCTCTAATGAATACTAAATTTTCTCTTGAAAACATAATTCATCCTTTCTGTATTTTACTGCAATGACTACAAAATCTCAGTCTCATGGACTTTGATAAAAGTGACCAAGGGAAGATTGGATGGGGGAGGGAGTGGAGCCTCAGATGCAGACTGTTATAAATCATATATGGAACCAGGTCTGTACCACTCATTACAAATACTTCTTGAAAACCAATAATAAAATAATCTTCTTTAACGAAATGAGAATGAAAAAGAAGGGCAGATGTAATTTTCATGAAAATAATTGATTGGTTGTATGTGGAGAAACAGGAAAGAATAGCATCTATAGGAAATCTGCTGTTAATAAATATCAGAAACTGCAGTCAAGTGACAAGATAAGCTGCTGCATATGTTCCTCCAGCAAAAAACATGGAAATCATTTTCTATAGAAGATATGTTGATAAGCCTGCCTCCTCCCCAAAAGGCAATCATTTTACATTTTATATTATTTGAAAAGAGCTTGATTATTTTCCTTTGAATGAAAAAAGATGATTCACTTATACCTGTCAACAGAATTTTCAATTCGCGTGTTTCGGCTTCATGCTTAAAGGCATATGACCGAACCACAGCAAACGAGGGAGAAACCTTTAGTGAGATGTAAATAAATAACAATTCATAGCCACAAATATTGCTTTACCTTTGTCCTACTTCAAATTTCTGTAAATTAACCAGAGACTTTTTTTTTTTTTTTCCCCAGTAATGGATAGCATTTATGTGCACTATTGTCATCAAGGTCACATAAAATATCCCCCTCAAAATAACACCTGCAATGGAAGGCAGTGTATGAAAATGATAATGATGTTATTATGAGTCTAGATTTGAAAGGAAAATAAATATCCCATGTATATTCTGCATTTCTCCAAGCAAGGTTGGTGCAGAAGTACATGTGTACAGTCTGGTAGGAGACGAGGAACAGCAGGTAAAAAGTAAAGATGGTGAAGAATTAATTGGGCATCCAGTTTTCATTACCAATAGATTAGCATTCCATTAATTAGGAAAGATTGAAAGTGGAGTCTGGTTAAGGGTGTAAAGGTTTGTGAAATGGTAATACCTTGAAAATACTTCAATGATTTTCTTTCAGAAAACATGATGCTCAGATGCCCCTATTTCTTGTCATATTTTAAGACAACTAGGAACAGACATATAAACAGAGCAGTTTTTTTTTTTTTTTTTTTTTTTTTTTTTTTTTTTTTTTTTTTTTTTTCCTGAGAATGTCTATAAATCAGTAACTGAAATACAGGAGGATTCACTTTTTCTGAAACCACAAGTCAGAAATAACAATACACATTCAATGGAAATCTGGAGATCCCAAAGTAGACTCACAAAAGACCAAACTCTTGATGGCTGTAGATAGGTGTTACATAAGAAATTCTCTACCTTTATTGGTGGTGTATTAGTAAGGGTATTTTATCACCTGGGCTGTCTTTCTCCAAGGATCTCTGTGAACGCCTCCACAGTGGCAGACCATCTCCTTATCCTCCCCACCTGTCACTCACATCCCTTCAACTCCTTCTTCAACCAGTGCTGTCCTAGGCACCTACAGAAGTGCTCTGCAGGCTCCTGCCAACCCAGACCTGCCCTACTCCCATTGCATCCAGGACTTTATCGTCTTAATCAACGTAGTTAGCATTTGACTTTAAGGATCTTTGAAAGGAATTATAATTAACATTTAACAAGGAAGCTGAAAAAAAAAAAAAAGTCTGTTGGTTTACTTCTGCTTGAGCCAAGAGAAGAGTACAACCTACATACAAAATCATATTGGGCAACAAGGATTCGAGTAAGAAATTAGTGACTCATGACTCTGTATCCAAATGGTCTGAAGACAGCTTTATATATATATATATTAATATGATTCATTTTTGTAACAAAGAATAATGAAACACAGATCCATTTTTTTTTCTTTATTCCTGACATGAATGATAACTTTAGGGTGAATAATAACAGCCCCACAGCAAAAGAGTGTGATTATTTCATTATAAAGCAAAAGTAATATATTTAAGTATTTATACGTCTATTTCTTGTTGTAGAGACTGACAAATCAAGTTACTTAAAATAAGAAATAGTAACATTTGTGTTGTCAGATCTGTGTAGTTACAAGTCAGTTTTTACAGTCGACAGTTTTCATTCACTGACATTAACTCTTGTACTATAAAGACAACAATCCTCATACATACAAACGTCCTTCACTAAACCAAAAAAAAAAAAAAAAAAAAGCAGCTTTTCAGAGAGTGACAAGTATAAGAACTATTTAGCAAGTAAGTGAATTATAAAAATACTTAACCATATTTTTTTTTTTAGGACTGCGTATAAATATGATTAATATTAAGTATTTTAAAAGGTTAATGCATAAATGATAATGCACCAGAGAGAACCACGACAATGAAAAACATTGCACAGGGGTAGAAACTGAATTTCAAAGATTTTGATCCAGTGTCTGCTTGTGATCAATAACAGATCAACAGAAGATCTGTTGAATCAGCTACTTGAAGTTTATCTAAATTCCACAAAATTCTGAAACATGACACCTTCTTCTTGTTGAACATGAAGTTCAGAAAGGGAAATGCAAAGTCTTGCATCTGGTGAGAAAAAACTCCATGTGTAAATACTTGCTGGGGTCTCCCCTGCTGGAAAGCAGCTTGGCAGAAAAGGACCTTGGGGTCCTGGTGGACAAGTTGAACATACCACAAAGACAAATGGTATTCTGGACTACATTAGGCAAAGCATTACCAGCAGGTTGAAGGATGTGATCCTTCCCTCTACCGAGCACTGGTGAGGCCATACTTGTATTTCTGTGTCCTATTCTGGTCCTCACAGTACACGGGAGACATGGAACTACTAGAGAGAGTCTAACAAAGGGCCATGAAGATGATGAAGAGACTGGAACATCTCTCCCCACTTCAGTGTGAGGAAAGGCTGAGAGAGCTGGAAATGTTCAGCCTAAAGAAGAGAAGGCTCTGGGAGATCTTATCAATATCTATAAATATCTGAAGCAAGGGGTCAAACAAGATAAGTAAGGCTCTTTTCAACGGTGTTCAGTGGCAGGACAAGAAGCAATGGGCACAAACTGAAATACAGAAGGTTCCATGAGACCATAGAGAAATACTTTTAACATGTGGGTGGCAGAGCACTGTCATGGGTTGCCCGGAGAGGATGTGGAGTCTTCCTCCTTGGAAATCTTCAAAAGCTGTCTGGATGTCTCAGGGAAATCTGTTCTAGGTGTCTTTGTTTGAGCAGGAGCATTGGACCAGGTAACTTCCAGATATCCATTCCAACCTGAACCATTCTGTGATTCTGTGAATAGTCCCTATATTACATTTGTCATTATTAGTCTGACAGTTTCATTTCTTGAAACAAAATTCATATTTATGCTAATAGAGACTTTCTTTCTTGGTGCATAGATTTTGAAACACTTTGAATGGTGATTTTCTGATTTGCTACTTGTGCTACTGTAACTTCATATTTTTACTCTGCTCTTTGTGGAAAAATTTCATCCCCATTGAGATGACCCACAAGCACTAATACAATACTTTTAAAAAGATTAATTGATTAGGGAAGTCATTATTATTATTCTTCCAGAAGACATCAGCACTAAAGGGTTTTTTTAAAGTGAATTTCGTTTCATGAATATATAGACATTGTATTATCATCCATAAAACATGAAGGCTTCCTTACCTCTATGGTCAGAAATGTTTTAATTCTGCCTTTGGGCACATTTTCCAGACATATATTTACAGAATATAACCAGCCTTAATATAGCAAGGGAAGCTTATTAAAGAGGTATGCATTCTCAGTGGAAGATAGCTTCTCTGCATACTGTACTCAGAGTTAAGTGTGAAAAAAATCCATGAACCAAATATACATACACATAAAAACCTTCTTTAGATACACTCTTCATCCAGGATGAAAGCACACCAAAGGAATGTTAGAAAACACAAAAGAGAGAAAAGTTCATGTTCTTTATTCTTATATTACATTGAAAGGTGTTTTCAGAATGGAATCTGAACCCTCCTATTCAGTGTTCTGAATACTTCTAGGTCTTGTTGATTTCACTAAGAACTGTGTCTGTCCTGTGTTCAATTGCATCAATTGTACACCAAGTATGCACAAGTAAAATCTGGGAAGAGAACATATTCTGTGGGTAGAAGGACTTTTTACCTAATTCAAAGTCACGTTATAGAGATGAGTCCTAGCTTTGTGATCTGTATTTGAACACAAAGAGAACAAAACATGTTCCCTGACTAGTCTCATGGTAGATTTTGGGAAACTTCACAGAACAGAATTTCATTATTTAAGTCCAATTGCACTTTTCTCATCACCCTTAAATGTTCAGGTATGAACAACCAATCCAAAGATATTTTCTGCCCTCTACCCCTGAGTCTACTCTCAGAAATACAATGGGCAGGGGAAAAAAAACATTTATTCCTCATGCTGTGTGTCCTGCTTCAAAAATTGCCCTTCATACACAGAGATAGATGAGATAATAGAATCATTGCATATCCTGAGTATGCTACACAAGTGCACGCATACTCAGTATGCACCCACAAGGATCATCAAGTCCAACTCTTGGCTCCACACAGGACCACCCAACAATCAAACCATACATCTGAGGTGGCTGTCCAAATGATTGCTGCCATGACTACTTCCCTGGGAAGTCTGTTCCTGCACCCAACCATCCTCTTGGTGAAGAATCTTCTCCTAATATCCAGTCTGAACCCCCCCTGTTGTAGCTTCATGCCATTCCGTCAGGTTCTATGACTGGTCACGAGAGAGAATAGATCAGTACCTCCCCCTCCACTCCTCTTTGTAAGGAAGATGTTGACTACAATGACGGCTCCCCTGAAGAGAAAACTCTTTCTCTTCAGCTTAGGCTGAACAAATCAAGTGACTTCAGTTGCTTCTCATTCATCTTGCCTTCTAAACCCTTCACCATCTTCATAGTCCTTTGGACACTCTCTAACAGTCTTATGTACTTCTTACCCTGTGGTGCCCAAAACTGCAAAGAGTACTCAAGGTGAGGCTGCACCAGTGCTGAGCAGAGCAGGACAATCAATTCTCTTGACTGGCTAGCAGTACTACGTCTGATGCACCCCAGGAAACAGTTGGCTCTTTTGGCTGCCAGGGTGCACTGTTGACTCGTATTCAAGTTGCTGTTGACCAAAACCCTCAAATTCCTTTCTGCAGGGCTGCTCTCCAGCCCTCATCCCTCAGTCTATTTAAACATTCAGGGTTGCTCTGTCCTAGGTGCAGAATCTGGCACTTGCTCTGAATGAGTGAGTCACAAACCTTGGTTCTTATGGAATTCTTATTTAACTTCCCTGCCATCTGCTTAAATGGTAACAAGGCAGCATACAAGCAGTCAAGATTTCCAGAGGGTGTTGGCCATAGGTTTGTGAACACACACTATGGGCCCACCAGGGGTAATGAACAGCTGGATCTGCTATTCCTTCACATAGAGGAACAGGCTGGAGAAATGACAATCATTGGTATCATATTGTCTATATTACTATAGACAGTTAAAGATGTTGAGTGGAGTGAGGAAAGAGATCAGCAGGGTGCAGGACTTAGATGAGAAGATTTTGGCTTATTCAGGTATTTAGTAGATGGGAGTCCATAACAAACAACACTGAAAGGCAAAGGAGCTCAGGAAATCAGGCATAGCTTTAAGGACACCGTCTCCAAGTGCAAGAACAGATCTTTCACCATGGTACTCAGGGAGACAAGCAAACTTACTGGAAGTTGGCTAAACAGACAATTCCTGACAGAGGTCAAAGGCACAAAGACAGCATGCAGTATATTGAATCAGGGACAGGCTTCAAAAAAGGAGTTTAGAAAAACTAGTCTGGCATGCAGCATTGGTTTTAGGTAAAACAAAGTCCAGGTAGCTTCAGAACTGGCAAGAGACACATCAAAGGCAAGAAGAACATCTTCCACATTAGCAGTAAAAGACTGAATAGGGAAAATGTGTTCCTACTGCAAAACATGGCAGGTGAGGTACTCTGTGCCTTCTTTCCTTCATTTGCTCAATTTTCCCCAGTGAGGTCTCCCAAGCTTTAATGATTAATTAGAAGTGTTCAAGAAACAGAATGGCCAGCAGTGGATGAAATTGAGTTGGTGATTACTTGAGAGAATTTGCCAAGGCTGTTCAGTCTGATGAGCTGCAAATGAAGTGGTTCCCTTGGCAAGGCATCTCTTTGTCATCTTTGAGAAGTCAAGGAGTCTGGGGGAGATCTCCAACCCCTGCGGTAACGTAAATGTTGCTTACAACTTCTCTGAAGCTCAAAAGGAACAAATATAGAAACCACAGAGTAGAGTCAGCTTCACTTCAGTGTGAAGGAAAATCACAAGGAAGTCCTCTGGGAACACAGTCTTGACTCAGGAAAAAGAATTTGATTGGAAAGAGTCAATGTGGATTTTTCTGACTAAACTGACTGTCCCCAGTGACAAAATGACTGGACCTGTGGCCAATGATGGCATTTACCTTGACTGTAGCAAGGCTTTTGACACTGTCTCCTACAATATCCTTATATCCATGTTAGGATATTACAATCTGAAGTGAAAACAAAACAAAACAAAACAAAACAAAAAAGCAAACAAACAAACAAAAAACCACCACTGGTTAGATTGTCAGACTCAGAGGGCCAAGGCTGATGGGTTGTATTCTGCCTGGAAGTTGGAACATTTGACGTACTGCAAGGTCTATCCTGGGACTTGTCCTGTTCAACATTTCTGTAATCTGGAAAAGAGGATGGAGGGTATATGCATCACATTTGCTGACAACACCAAGGGGGGACCAATCAACACAGCTGATGGCCAGGCTGACTTATGGGGGACCTGGACAGGCAGGAGAAAAGGTTCAACTGAGACCTTGTGAAATTCAGATCAATCAGCGGCTGAGCCCTTCACCAGAAAGCAGAGCCCTGAAGCAATGGTATGCTGGGTTCAGAAGGGCTGGGGAGCTGCTCTGTGGAGATGGTCATGGACCTAGCTGGTGTTGCAGAAGGAGACCCTCCCATTGAGTAATGAGGTTCAGGGTGGACCCACTTGCATTCTAAACTCCTTGAAGCAAAGAGGTAAGGATTTTAGGTATGGATGAATCCACTCCTAGACACAGATTTGATCAATGGTTTTGTCTAACTCAGATCTAACCTTATCAAAGCTTACAAAATATAGCAAGTTATTAATCACTTAGTGAGGATCTGTTGCAGCAAGGACTCTCTTGAGTGGAGTAAGGTGCCTCTGCCACAGGAGTGACCTTGAGAGGCATCCCTACTAAAGAAACATCCTGTCTTGCAACCAGGTGTCAAATGGAAGAACTCAAAGGGCTCTTGTCCTTATCACTATTTATGGGATATATGACTAATAGTCATATTTTTATTTTTATTTTTTGGCACATGATCCATTGGCCCTAAGCTGCTGAGCAAGATGTCTGTCTGTCAGTTTGTCGAGCACCTAGTTTGAGCCAATATTGTTGTCATTATCTGTATGATCAAGACTTTAGATGTAACCAGTACATTGGTCACAGTCTGCATGAGCAACGCCTTGGGTGTAGCCAGTAGTATAGTCACTGTCTGTCTGAGCAAGGCCTTACGTGCAATGTCCAGTGTTTGAGTAAGGTCATCTTGGTAGGGGTCTGTTATAGACTGCCAAGGGTAAAGAGACAGATGATGTGTTCTACAAGCAGCTGGTGGAAGTTGTGCAATTGGTAGCTCTTGTTCTCATGGGGGACTTTAACTTCCTGGACACATGCTGGAAATATCGTACACCTTTGAGGAAGGAGTCTGAAAGGTTCCTGGAGTGCGTGGAAGATAGCTTCCTCGCTCAGTTGTTTAGTGAGCCTACCAGAGGGGGCGCCCCACTAGACCTGTTGTTCACAAACAGAGAAGGACTTGGTGGGAGATGTGGTGGCTGGGAGTTGTCTTGGGCAGAGTGATCATGAAATGATATAGTTCTCTATTCTTGGTGAAGTCAGGAGGGGGGTCAGTAAAATTGCTACCTTGGACTGCTGGAGGGCAGACTTTGAATTGTTCAGGACACTGGTAGGGAGAGTCCCTTGGGAGTCTATCCTGAAGGGCAGAAGGGTCCAGAAAGGCTGGGTGCTCCTCAGGAAGGAAGTCTTAAAGGCACAGGAGCAGGCTGTCCCTGTATGCTCTAAGATGAGCTGGCAGGGAAGAAGAACATCATGGCTGAATAGGGAAATTTTGCTGAGTGTTCATGAGAAAAAGAGATTCTATGTCCAGTGGAAGAAAGGACAAGCAATTCGGGGAGAGTACAAGGAAGTTGCCAGCATATGCAGAGAAAAAATCAGGAAGGCCAAAGCCCAGTGCAAGTTCAACCTGGCCACTGTGGTTAAGGATAACAGCAAAAAAAAAAATGGTGAAGGGCCTGTAACATAAATCTTATGAGGAGCGGCTGGGTTGTTTGGTCTGGAGAAGAGGAGACTGAGGAAATACCTTATTGCTCCGTACAGGAGGGAAGGAAGTTGTGAGGAGCTGGGTGTTGGCCTCTTCTCCTTGATAACTAACAATAGGACTAGAAGGAATGGCCTCAAGTTGCACCAGGGAAGGTTTAGGTTGGAAATTAGGAGACATTTCTTCTCAGAAAGACTAGATAAGCATTGGAATGGTTTGCTCAGTGAGGTGGTGGAGTCACTGTCCCTGGGGGTGTTTAAGGAAAGGTTGAACCTGGTGCTTAGAGACATGGTTTAGTGGGTGATATTGGTGGTAGGGGGATGGTTGGACCTGATGATCTTGAAAGACTTTTCCAACCTTAATGATGCTATGATTCTATGATTCTAAGGTGAAAGTGTGTGTGTGGAACTGTCTAGCTTCAAGGTATCCACTGTGTAGGCACAATGACTAGTTTTGGGTCTCCAGTGCAGGAAAAATATAAACTGGTCCAAAATCAGCAGGACTCACTGAGCAGGGGCTGAAGCAAGGGCTGGAGGAGAGGCTGTGGGACTGCATCTGGTTCAGTGGAGAGAAGAGATGGCTTCAGGAACACCCGCCTCCTGCCCTAGCACTGGAGGGAGGGCTGGGAGGAGACACAGCCAGGTTCTGAGGAGACGCTGCTGGGTTCTGCACAGTGGTGTACAGTGGAAGGGCAAGAGGCAGTGGCATGAGCTGAGACACAACAGGCTCTGCCAGAGATGAAGATAAGTCTTTTTTTTTCCATCAGGAGGAATGGCCATGTAGCTGGGGCCCAAGCAGATTCAGTCATTTCTGGCCTGGGGGGTTTTGCACCCTGGCTGGGTGAAGCCCTGAGCAGCCTGGTCTGAACCAAGGCTGAGCCTGAAAGGGCTGAGCTGGACACCTACTGAGGTCTCTTCTAGTCTTGATTATGCTAAGATCTGAAGAGATCAAGCAATATGTCCTGGTCAAATTTCTTTAACTGAAGCAGAAAATGCAAAAGTTGAAATGAGAGAATACTGTTACCGTCCTAAATATATATATATAGATAGAGATGATTAGATATAGAAAGATATAGAAGATATAGATATAGAAGGTATAGATATAGATAGAGATAAATATAGATATAGATATATAGATGATATAGATATAGATATAGATAGATGTAGATATATATACATATATATAGATATAGATAAATATAGGTATAGATATAGATAGATATATAGATATAGATTTTTTTTTTTCCCCAGGAGAATATGTCAAAAAATAATTTATCTGAAAATAGTAATATTTACTTATGAGCTTTCTGGTTGAAAATGTATTATCAATAGAAAAAAAAAAAAAAAAGAAAAGGAATGTTAATGCTGCAGGGATTTGTTTTTCATTAGCCTAGTTCTCAGACATGGATATCTAGTGGATTTGTCCTGTTTCTATTTATCTCCCTATCAATAGGAAGTGACAGAGTGCGTACTTTCCTTAGACAAGCTGTATTGCAGAACCCAGATGTGTATGAAATCTGATTAAACACGCACAATGCCAGCATGCAGTCTTTTAAGGTACAACATGGTTGACTAGTTTTTCCAAATTTGAGGACATTTTCAAGGCTGTGAGGTCCCAGCTGCTGGGTGACAAAGATAATGACAAAAGCTTTTCCCAAATGAGAGCAAACAGCAGTGAAAAGTTACTGTACATAGACTTAGTAACCTGACTCAAGGCTTTTAGAATTCCTGCAGGAATTCTTAGGATATTTATTAATGTATTCTTTCATCATTGGAAACAATATTAGCAGACAACTGCAGTGTAACTGTTATGCAGTTCATCATAGAATAGAATCATCATAGAATGGCTTGGGTTGGAAGAGACCTTGAAAATCATCTAGTTCCAACCCCCCTGCCATGGGCAGGAATGCCAACCATCAGATAAGGTTGCCCAGGGCCTCATCCAACCACATCTGGAACACCTTCAGGGATGAGACATAAAAAACCTCTCTGGGCAACCTGTTCCAGTGCCTTTCCACCCTCCAAGTAAAGAATTTCCTCCTAAAATCTAATCTAAATCTCCCATCTTTTAGTTTAAAACCATTCCCCCTTGTCCTGTCATTATGTGATTGAGCAAAAAGTCACTCCATCCTTTTTATAAGCCCCCTTTAAGTACTGAAAAGCTGCGATGAGGTCACCCAAGAGCCTTTTCTTTTCCAGGCTGAACATCCTCAGCTCTCTCAGCCTTTCTTCATAGGAGAGGTGCTCCAGCTCTCTGATCATCTTTGTGGCCCTCCTTTTGGACCTGTTCTAACAGATCCACATCCTTCTTGTACTGCGGGCCTCAGATCTGAAAGCAGCACTCCTCGTGGAGCCTCACAATTTCCTGGGGTCATATTTACATAAGGTACTTAGGTACCTACATAAGCACACAAAAATCTAATTCAGTGTTCGTAGTTGCTGTGTTAGCGAAACTTAAAGCATAGAAGTATAGAACCTTAGCAGATAAAGTGTTTAAATAGCTTAGGAGTTAAGTCTGAGAGGGAACGTAAATACAGTAACATTGTGTTTTCTGTTGGCAAATTTCAGATACCCAAACACAAGAACAAAGCCTAGTATTTGTGGGTAGGAATAGTGCCCTCATGCAATCCAAATGGAGTTTGTTGCCTCTCAGTGACATTCCAGTGCTCAGGCTGACTTCATGCCTAACTACAAGTCTTTTCTATAATGTCTCTCAACCTTTTGCTCTAAAGTTTTTGCAAGTCCTAATACAATTCTTCCTTGGTCTATTATATTTCCATAGAATCATCAAATGGTTTGGATTGGAAGAGACCTTAAAGATCACCTTATTCCACCTTCCTGCCATAGGCAGGGACACTAGATAAGGTTGCCCAAAGTCCCATACAACCTAGCCTTAAACAATTCCAGGGATGTGGCATCCACAATTTCTTTGGGCAACCTGTTCTAGTGCCTCATCACCCTCACAGTAAAGATTATTTTTTTTCTCAATGTCTAATCTAAATCTACCCTTTTTTGATTTTAAGCCATTACCCCTGGTCCTATGACTGTACTCCCTGATAAGAGTCCCTCACCAGCTTTCTTGTAGGCTCCCTTTCGGTACTGGAAGAGTCTCCCTACAGCCTTCTCTTCTTCAGGCTAAACAACCTCAACTCCCTCATCCTGTCTTCACAGGAGAGGTGTTCCAGCCCTCTTATCCTCATGGCCTTCCTTTGGACTTGCTGTAATAGGTCCATCTCATTTTTGTGCTGGGGCCCTCAGAGCTGATTGCAGTACTCCAGGTGGGGTCTCATGAGAGCAGAGCAGAGGGGGAGAATCGCCTCCCTCTACCACAGTTCTTTTGATACTCCATAGGACATAGTTGGCTTTCTGAACTACAAGCACACATTGCTGGTTTATGCTGAGCTTCTTGTCAGCCAACATCCCCAAATCCTTCTCCTCAGGGCTGTTCTCAATCCATCCTCTCCCCAGCCTGTATTTGTGCTTGGGGATTGCCCCAACCCAGGTGCAGAGCCTTGCACTTGGCCTTATTGAACTTAATGAGGTTCACATGGGCTCACCTCTCAAGACTGTCTAGGTCCCTCTAGATGTCATCCCTTCCCTCCAGCATGTAGCAGTAGCTATTTATGTTTGGTTGCTTATTCAATGGTTGAGGAGCAAATTAGGCTTATCACTAAATTTCACAGACTGTTGCCATGTCAAAGATGTATACTTCATGACAAGGTTTTTAGGAAATGGGTTTGGACCTAAAAATTTAGATCCTGTTTTGATCAGATTTTAGTCAGTTTGTAAATCTAAATGAATATATGCATATCCAAATATGTTTACTAATTTTTGATTGTGGATGCCTGTGCTAAAGAGACAGCAAATAATGGTAGTAAATATATAATTGATATTTTAATTGGGATATATAGGATAGGTATGAACATTCTTTGTTCATTGTGGCTGTCTCAGAAAAACTGTACTGAAAGCAGAATTTCCTGAAATAATATTGACACTTTCAAGTTCAGGGT